>NC_056729.1:951771353-951880924 GCF_019279795.1 Protopterus annectens
AACCACCTGCATGTCCTCTCTCACCACATCCATAAACCTTATCTTAGGCCTTTCTCTTTTCCTGTTACCTGGCAACTTCATCCTTAGCATCTTTTTCCGAATATACTGTGCTTCCCTCCTCAGCACATGTCCAAACCAACGTAATCTTGCCTCTCTGGCTTTGTCTCCAAACCTTCCAACCTGGGCTGACCCTCTAATATACTTATTCCTAATCCTGTCCATCCTCGTCACTCCCAGTGCAAATCTTAACATCTTAAACTCTGCCACGTCAAGCTCTGACTCCTGCCTTTTTGTCAATGCCACTGTCTCCAACCCATATAACATAGCTGGTCTCACTACCCTCTTGTAGACCTTCCCTTTCACTCTTACTGGTACTCGTCTGTCACAAATCACTCCTGACACTCTTCTCCACCCACTCCATCCTGCCTGTACTCTCTTCTTCACCTCTCTTCCACACTCAGCATTACTCTGAACTGTTGACCCCAAGTATTTAAACTCATCCACCTTCGCCACCTCTACTCCCTGCATCCTTACCATTCCTCTATCCTCCCTCTCATTCACACACATATTAGTCTTGCTGACCTTCATTCCTGTTCTCTCTATAGCATATCTCCACCTCTCCAGGGTCTCCTCCACCTGTTCTCTACTCTCACTACAGATCACAATGTCTTCTGCAAACATCATAGTTCACGGTGACTCCTGTCTGATCTCGTCTGTCAACCTGTCCGTCGCCATTGCAAATAAGAAAGGGCTCAGAGCTGATCCTTGATGTAATCCCATCTCCACCTTAAACTCATCCGTCACTCCCACCGCAGACCTCACCGCTGTCACACTACCCTTGTACATATCCTGTACCACTCTTACATACATCTCTGACACTCCCGACTTCCTCATACAGTACCACAACTCCTCCCTAGGCACCCTGTCATATGCTTTCTGTAAATCCACAAAGACACAATGCAACTCCTTCTGACCTTCTCTGTACTTCTCCATCAACACTCTGAGCAAACATCGCATCTGTAGTGCTCTTTCTTGGCATGAAACCATACTGATCACTAATCATCACCTCCCTTCTTAACCTAGCTTCCACTACTCTTTCCCATAACTTCATGCTGTGACTGATCAATTTAATCCCTCCGTAGTTACTATACCTCAGCACATCACCCTTATTCTTAAAAATCGGTACCAAAACATTTTTTCTCCATTTCTCAGGCATCTTCTCACTTGCCAAGATTTCATTAAACAATCTAGTTAAAAACTCCACTGCCATTTCACCTAAACACATCCATGCTTCCACAGGTATGTCATCTGGACCGACAGCCTTTCCGTTCTTCATAGCTATCCTTACTTCTTCCTTGCTAATCCACTGCACTTCATGATTCACTATCCGCACATCATCCAACCTTCTCTCTCTCTCATTCTCTTCATTCATCAGCCCCTCAAAATACTCTTTCCATCTGCCCAACACACTCTCCTCGCTTGTGAGTACGTTTCCCTCATTATCCTTTATCACCCTTACCTGCTGCACATCTTTACTAGCACGGTCCCTCTGTCTAGCCAATCGATACAGGTCCTTTTCTCCCTCCTTAGTGTCCAGCCTTTTATACAACTCTTCATACGCCTTATCCTTAGCCTCCTCTCTTTGCCATGCACCTCATCTCCTTATACTCTTGTCTACTTTCTTCATCTCTGACAATCCCACTTCTTCGCCAACCTTTTTCTCTGTATACACTCCTGTACTTCTTCATTCCACCACCAGGTCTCCTTGTCCTCCTTCCTCTTTCCAGATGTCACACCAAGCACCTTTCCAGCCATATCTCTTACTAGCTCTGCTGTAGTTACCCAGCTATTCGGTAACTCTTCACTGCCACCCAGTGCCTGTCTTAACTCTTCCCTGAATATCACCTCACAATTACCCTTTTTCAGTTTCCACCATTTGATCCTTGGTTCTGCCCTCACACTCATCCTCCTCTTCTTGATCACCAATGTCATCCTACAAACCACCATCCTATGCTGCCTAACTACACTTTCCCCTGCCAACACTTTACAGTCTCCAATCTCCTTCAGACTGGGCCTTTTACATAGGATATAATCCACCTGTGTGCATCTTCCTCCACTCTTGTATGTCACCCTATGCTCCTCCCTCTTGTTAAAATGCCTTCTGCATTCCTTTGCTTAACACCATACCTACCCATCACTTCCTCATCCCCTCTGTTCCCTTCACCAACATGCCCATTGAAATCTCCTCCAATCACCAGTCTCTCACCCTTGGGTACAGTCATCACCACTTCATCCAACTCGCACCAGAATTTTTCTTTCTCATCCATCGCACACCCAACTTGTGGAGCATATGCACTAACAACATTCATCATTACACCATCAATTTCCAGCTTCATAAACATCACTCTATCTGACACTCTTTTCACCTCCAAAACACTCTTAGCATACTGTTCCTTCAGGATACTGCCTACGCCATTTCTTCTCCCATCCACACCATGATAAAACAATTTGAAACTGCCTCCGATACACCTAGCCTTGTTCCCCTTCCATCTGGTCTCTTGCGCACACAATATACCAACCTTCCTTCGGTCTATCATATCCGCTAGCTCTCTCCCTATACCAGTCATACTGCCAACATTCAAAGTTCCGACTCTCACTATCACAGTGCTAGCCTTTACCTGCCTTCGGGCATGCCTTCCCCCTCTTCTCCTCCTTCGGCCAACAGTAGCCCAATTTCCACCAGCACCCTGTTGGCCAACAGTACTGGTGGCGGTCGTTGTTAACCCGGGCCTCAACCGATCTGGTATGTATATCTGTACTGTTGTCTGCATGTATGATTTGGCAAAATTTTATGCTGGATGCCCTTCCTGACGCAACCCTCCCCATTTATCTGGGCTTGGGACCGGCATAAAGAAATGCACTGGCTTGTGCATCCCCAGTGGCTGGGTTATGAGGTAGAACAACTACAACAGGGAAATGGAGAACAATGTGAATTACAGGAATTAATTTTCCAACAGGGGCTACCATCACAGAGGATGGGGGATGGGGGCATTCAGCAGATGGTAAATGATGTAAATACACAGATGTCAGCACAAATCATTAACAACACACTGGGAGATTTCAAGATATTTAACTTGAGTGAAATACATGTGGATGTTGAATGGGCAGATTTGTTCCAAAAAGGTTTAAACTTCGTACCCACAAGGGTACCAGTGATTGAGAGCACTTTATTAGAATTGAAAACTTTTGTTAGAAAGTTGAACCTCAAGTTTTGCTTTGGTAATGAACAAATGTCTGTCATTGAAACACAATGTAAGAAATCTAGTACCTTTAACTCCCCCTTGCATCCGATATTACATATATTTGAGAATTTGTTTTGTAACCAGATTAGAAAAAGTCAAATCTAAAAACATGACTTTGCTTGACAATCAGCAAATTAGAGTGATGAAACCGGACAAGGGAAGGGGGTATTGTTATCATGGACCAACGTGTTTATGTAGAAAAAATGTTATTACAATTGTATGGTGACACATACGATGAAACATCTGTCAATGAGATTAACATTGCATACAGGTATATTGACATCACCTTGAACGATCTGCTGATAGATGGACAAATCACAAACAGTGAGTATAGCTTTTTACAGCAAAATGCACCCAGGATTCCTACAGTATTCAGAATTCCAAAAATCCACAAAAACATTGAGGACCTCCTGTTGATACCCATAGTGGATGCAAAAGCATCCAAGACCTTCAGTTTGGCCAAATTTGTGGATTTCCACCTGAAAAATGTTTTGGAAAAACAACATGTGCTTAAAGATTGTGTAAGTAAAATTAATGCTAACCTGTATAGTGACAATTTAATTTTGGTCACTATTGATATAAAATATTTATTTACTGTTATCCCCCATGAAATTGGCACACAATGGTTTTATGACTTTCTTTGTTTCAATATTTCATTGAGACATACTAGAATTTTAATGTTTAGAACACTGATGGAATTAATTCTCAACAATAACATTATAGTGTTCGACAATCAACTATTTAAGCAAAAGGTGGGAGTGGCAATGGGGGCAGCGTGTGCCCCCCTATTTGCAAATATTGTCTTGACACAATGGGAAATTAATTGTGTTCAATAACGATTTGTTCAAGCATTGCAAATTTTATGGCCTATTTCTGGACGACATACTTATTTTTTGGGAAGGTACACAAGAACATTTGGACAGGTTTTTTGACTATTTAAATGATTGTACAACTTTTTTAGCATTTACCATGGAGAACATAGCCATGCATAGCATACATTTCTTGGACATTGAGATAAAGAAAGATAACATGAATAAGTGTTTTACGTCATCCATTTATAGGAAGCAGACCTTTTCCAACACCCTATTACATTTTGAAAGTTGTCACCCCTTACACAAGAAAAGGTCAGTGGTGAAGGGGCAAGGGGTGAGGTTGGCTAGAATGGTGAGTGATTTTGCAACATTTATTGAAGAAACTGAGAAATTGAGGGGTATGCTATTAAGAAGGGGATACCCGGATGTATTTATAGACCCCATGTTATTGGAAGTAAAAACAAAAAGAACTGATGGACACTTTTTCGCATTGTTAGGTGTGAACTTTACAGCCACTAGTGTAGAGACTGATAGAGTGAGCCCTAGTAATATGTGTAATCCAACAGGTAAAATGTACAGCCGGGCTATGATTTTAACATATAGCCCAGTGTTTTATGACATCAAGGAAATTATTACTAGTAATTGGAGCATTTTGATTAATGATTTTGAGAACAGGGAGAAGGTAGGTGAAAAACCATTGATTATTTACAAGAGGAATTCCAATGTTTAGAATTTAATAGAAAGAAATTCACTTGGTAAGAGCCAAAGGCGTATGAAAAAATGTGGGCAATGTGCACAATGCTGTCATGTTGAAGAAACAGAGAAGGTTTATATTATGGGCTACGGTGAGGTCAAATCGAGACAAAAGCTTAACTGCCTCAGTAAATGTGTAGTATATATTGCAACTTATCAACAATGTAGACAGTTCTACATAGGGAAAACAAAAAATGCCCTTAATAAACGTATATATCAACATATGTATGATATACGTAGAATGAACCTGAGCAATGCTTTGGCTAAGCATATTTTTGAATGTAGTGGGCATTCTTTTAAATTTTTAGGTTTAGAGCAAATAGTTGACAAAGAAAAAAAGAGGTGGACCAAATTAAATGTATTTAGAATATAGGGAGTTAGTATGGCAACTTAGATGTAATGCAACAGTCCCCCCAGGTTTGAATAAGACTGTATCCATTTCTAGCTTGTTAAAATTAAGATCAGAGTTTCACATGTAAGCCCCAAGTGCAATAGGTTGTCATGGTTTTAACAGTTTTGTGATTAATAAATAGTATTTTATGAATGTTTGGTAAATCTAGATGTAATTTACAGATTTACCATTGTTTTTTAACATTGTTTGTCACCTATAGATATATATATATATATATATATATATATATATATATATATATATATATATATATATATACATATACACACACACACACACACACACACACACACATACACTCACTGTTTAGGCTTTCTATGTATTCATATATTTATTCATATATTTATCATTGTTATTTATTGCACTTACAGCACTTTGACGACTGTTTTACATAAAATCTTTATACATAGAGAATCAATGAAGGGAGGGGTTTCTAATGGTCATGTGATGGGGAATGAGTATTTAAGCATGTTAATTAATGTAACAAGTGTATTCTGATGATGTCAATGGCTTAAGGCCGACGAAAGCGCTCAATAAACTCTGTTTGCTGTGGAATCATTCGTTCTGGATTACTGTCACCATCTTCATATATAGTTTGTTCGTTTTTTTGCTTTCTTTTCTCAAGAATTACTATTTTCTCTCTTGTATATTGATAGTTATAACTTTAAAGCTTTAAAATATTAATAGCTTGTTAGCCTTTTCTGATTTTTTCTTATACTCCCTTTGGCCTTCATTTTTTATAGACCTTTATTATTCCCTTTCTCTTCTTTGGGCTGCCTTTATAAAAATATTAGTATAGTTTATATAGCTTTGTAGTGTTTCATAAGCTTCTTTAAACGATAGATATTGTGTGAGAGTGTGTTTATATAGTTACAGTTAGCACACATTTATTCATATACAGCCCGTTTGTTTTTTAAGGGCTAATTACTGTAGTTTAAGATTGCTAAAATTTGTGTGTGTGTGTGTGTGTGTGTGTGTGTGTGTGTGTGTGTGTGTGTGTGTGTGTGTGTGTGTGTGTGCGCATTCTTCTTTGATACTACAGTCTGTTGGTGTACAGTTAGATAATTTTGGTACTGTAGGATTTAACATGGCTGACCAAGAAAAAGACAAACATCTTAAGTCTGGGTTTAAAAAATGTCCAAAGTGTGGACAAAAGATGTCAGTGACAGTCATGTAAATTGTGCCTATTGTCTCAGAGCCTTGCACTTGCAAGAGAGCTGCTCCATTTGCCATTCCTTTTCTAGCAGAGTAGTACATAAAAAGAAAAGAAAACTGATTGACAGAGGACTTCTAAAATCTTCTTTTCAGGAAGCTTTGAGCAACCAGGATAAATCTAGCCAGTCTCCCAAGTCTTCTAAGGCTTCTTCATCTGATTTGTCAAAATTCAAGAAACCGTCGACGTCGGCTTCACAGCTTTCGGAGACGAGCGTCCTGTCTTTTTGGAGCCGGTCCCCAGTCCTGGAACTGGTCTCCGAAGTACTGAAATTTCTTGTCCTCCAGTCGGTAACACCCTCCATACATTCATCTCTGTCCTCAATTAGCCTTTCCAATTTGGATGTTGATCTTGTGGTGCAGAAGCTGGTACAGTCACCAACGTTGGCTAAATTTTTATCAGCTCCGACCCAGGTGGTTTCGGAACTGAAAACTGTTATTCCATTGACTTCTTTTCCTCCTCTAAGCCATACCAGTCTATCCGAGCTGGAGGAGTTGGACTTCATGATTGTGGAGCCTTCAGAGCCTATGCCTGCTCCAGTGCCATTGGTTCCGTTTACTCAGACTTCCTTGGCACCCATCAAGGAGTCTAGGAGCCAACACTTGCCGGTTGGGTCCGGGGAGGATAGTTAGACTGGACCTATCTGTTCCGGCTTTGCCTCTTGGAGCCTTGGCTCGGATGAGTTTGGCTCCTATCTCTGGATCAGTGCCCACTGTTCTGGTGTTGAGGATATCAGTTTCTTCGGATCCAGCGGTTCCTTCTCATCAGAGCAGGGGTGCCTTTGAGGCCATAAAGAGAGTAATGTCCCCCGGGACATACACAACTTAACTACCTCCTCTCCAAAAGCGCCTGTGTCCACTTCTGCCTCCTAGATCCCTTTGAAGCGTAGAGACCCTGATCCTCAGGAAGCCCCACTGGGTGACCTCTGCTCTTCCGAGACCTCACCAGAAGTTCCCACTGATGAGGCTTCCAGGAAGAGAATTTGCAAGAGGAAGCATCTAGACTCCCCTCAGGAGTCTCTCACATCTGACACCAACTTAGATGAATCAAAAGGGTCCCAACGGCCCCATTCTGGAGATATCTCATTTGCAGATATATTAGAAATCCTTAAGCAAAGGGGTGGCTGGAAGTCCACCAACCCTACTGAAGATGAGTCTGTCCTCCTGAAGGCTTTCGGGTCTCAACCCTCCACCTCTTAGGTGTCTCTGCCCTAACCCTCCACCTCTTGGGTGTCTCTGCCCTAACCCTCCACCTCTTGGTTGTCTCCGCCCTAACCCTCCACCTCTTGGGTGTCTCCGCCCTAACCCTCCACCTCTTGGGTGTCTCCGCCCTAACCCTCCACCTCTTGGGTGTCTCCGCCCTAACCCTCCACCTCTTGGGTGTCTCCGCCCTAACCCTCCACCTCTTGGGTGTCTCCGCCCTAACCCTCCACCTCTTGGGTGTCTCCGCCCTAACCCTCCACCTCTTGGGTGTCTCCGCCCTAACCCTCCACCTCTTGGGTGTCTCCGCCCTAACCCTCCACCTCTTGGGTGTCTCCGCCCTTCGATGAGCTCATGGAGCTGATCTCACGAAGGGCGTGGGAGTCTCTAGACACCATGGAGCCTGTCCCTAGGAGGCCAAATAAATTTATTTCTGCCCCTCAGGATAAATCTTTTCTCACTAAGGGAATGCCTGTTGATGCCATGGTGGTGGCGGCAGCCACCAAAAAGGAGATGTCAGAAACTTCTTCCTCTATCCATCCTCCTAACAGGGACTCTAGGATCATGGATCGATAGGGGAAGCGCATGTATATTCAGCAACTTTTGCCATGTGTTCACTGAACTATCTTGCGCACTTCACAAGACTGCAAAGAGACTTCCTAAAAGAGCTTGGAGGTACTCTTCAGGGTACGGTAGCTGAAGGAGCTTCAGACAAAGTTGCCTCCCAGCTTGCTACCCTTAATTCCATAGTGAACTCGTCCATGTGCCTCATCTCCTATGCAGCTGATGGAGTGAGTAGGGCAGTGGGTACAGGAATTGATCTCAGGAGACACTCCTTGATGCGCTTATGTTCCTTTGCGGAGCCCTTTAAGTCATCCTTTGTCAACACCCCTTTTGATGGCTCGTCCCTTTTCGGGCCCAAAGTTAAGGAAACTTTGACCAGGTGTGAACAGGAAGGAAAGACTCTGTCTGCCGTCGGACTCCATTTTTCCACCCCTACTAGACCCTACCCCAAGGGTCAAAAGGGAGGAAAGATGTGGTTCTGAAAAGCCCAAGGAGCCTTTCTGGACACACGTGGAGAACCCCCCCCCCCTCATGGGGCAGAGGAGGGGGAAATAATGGTAGACGCTACCTTTGCGGCAGAGGGGGTCTGCAAAACCAGGGCGACAGAGACCAGTTCTTTAGGAAGCCCTACCAGCGCTCCTGAAAGGAGGCCTGACTGTCCTACTCTGGAGGCAGTCGGGGGTCACTTATCTTTGTATCCAGACGTCTGGCTCAAAATAATAAATGACAACTGGGTACAAAGTATAGTTTCCAGAGGATATATTATTCTCTTCGCCATCCCCCCTCCATTGACAACAAAAATCCCGGACGTTCCACCCAGTTACAGGGAACAAGCAACAGTAGAGGTCCAAACATTGCTAAGAAAGAGTCATCCAGCCAGTTCCAGCATACCAGACAGGATCCGGAACTTACTCAAGATTCTTTTTAGTTCCAAAAAAGTCAGGGTACTGGAGAACTATTTTGGACCTCAGCAGACTAAACAGATCTGTCAAGAAAGAGAAGTTCCGGATGGTCATGCTTCAGTCGATACTTCCCTTCTTATGGAAAGACAGTTGGATGTGCTCGATAGATCTCCAGGATGCGTACTACCATATAAAAATGGCCAAGCCATCCAGGGATCATCTGCGCTTCTGGCTGGGAGCCAATCATCATCAGTTTCGAGCCCTGCCCTTTGGTCTCACTACAGCCCCCAGAGTGTTCACCAATTGTATGGCAGTGGTCACAGCTCACCTGAGGCGTTTGGGATTCCAGGTGTTTCTGTACTTAAATGATTGGCTTCTCACTGCCACCACCAGGCATCAGCTAATACAAGCCAAGGACACCACTCTTTGCAATCAACTGGGCATTACCTAAAATTCAGAAAAATCTGCCTTGTCGCCATCGCAGCATATAGTTTTTGTCGGAGCAGAATTGGACACCACCACCACCACTTTAAAACTTCCATCAGAAAGGATATTACTACTTCGTCAGCAAATCCAGAACATCATATCCAGAGACAAGGTTCCAGCATCAGAAGTGCTAAAGCTGTTAGGGATGATGGCAGCTGCTATAATAGCGATTCCGTTGGGTCGCATGCACATGCGGATTCTACAATGGCTGCTTTTCATGCAATGGTCTTATCAAGAGCTCCCAATGTCTCATCTCATTATTGTAACAAACGCATGCAAAAAGGATCTTCAATGGTGGTTGACCTCTCTTGAGGTAAATGATAGGTCGTCCTTTTATTGTACCCTCACCATCAGCCACAGTGACCAAGGACACTTCCCTGATCGGGGGGGGGGGGGGGCGTTTTCAGGTTAGAACAGCCCAAGACACATGGACCAAACAAGAGACACATCTGCATATCAGTGTCCTGGAGATGCGAGCGGTACTGTTGGCATTGCAGTACTTTCAGGACTCTCTCCCTGTGGGTACAGTAGCGATTCAGACGGACGTCAGTGGTCTGGTACTTGAACAAACAAGGAGGAACCAGGTCCTATCCCCTTTGTCGAGAGGCCCTAAGAGTATGGCAGTGGGCTACATCCACCCAGTGCTTTCTGATAGCAATGCACATCCTGGGGAAATCCAACGTGATTGCAGACAAACTGAGCAGGGCAATTTTGTTGCCTCACGAGTGGTCCCTCAAAAAAGAGATAGAGGAGAGAATATTCTGCAGATGGGGCCAGTCTTGCTGCGATCTTTTTGCCCTCCCACATCAACACAAAATGCAGAAGCTGCTTTGCCCTGATTCCCCTTCTGGGAAATTCCCCAAGGGACGTGTTCGTACAAGATTGGCCTCCAGGTCTCCTATATGCCTTCCCACCAATTCCCCTGATACCCAAAGTACTACAGAAAACAAAAGCTCTGGGAAGAACCATCATTCTAATAGCCCCTCATTGGCCTCGTCAGATTTGGTTCCCCTTCCTTTGTCTTCATCTATTGAAAGAGCCTTGGATTCTGGACCCAGTTCCAGACCTTAGACGCATTCATCTGGGGCTCTTCATCCCTCCCTTCAGTCCCTAAAATTGACAGCTTGGCTGCTCCAATTCCCAACATAGCCAGGTTCCATAACGTAGCATATTTTAATATCTTCTCATAAGTCCTCTGCTAGGAAGTTGTACCTTGGCAAATGGAGGATATTTTCTATATGGGCTTTTCAGAATAACATTGATCCCCACCAAGCCCCCATTTCCTCTATATTAGAATTTCTGACTATGCTTTTCAACAAAGGAGCGGTGGCAGCTACAGTTCGGGTACAGCTTGCCGCCATCTCTTATTTTCATCTTGGTACTGAAGGATTTAACATAATGTCACACAAGCTATCCAAAGCCTTTCTCAAAGGGACCTTTCACCTCAGATCACCAGTGAAATCCCCTTATACCCCATGGAACCTAAATTTTATGCTTTCACACATTATTCTTCCACCTTTCGAGCCAGCTTCCTCATGTGATTTGAAATTTTTGTGTTGGAAGACCATCTTTTTAGTAGTCATCACGTCTGCCCGAAGAGTATCAGAACTACAGGCCTTGTCCATAGAACCTCCGTATTTAGTTTTTCACGCTGAAAGAGTTTCACTGAGAACAAATCTTTCATTCTTACCTAAAGTTTGTACTGAAGCTAACCTTAACCAAATTATAGATTTACCTGTATTTTTCCCCAAACATGCTAACAACTTAGAGTATATGCTGCAAAAGCTTGATGTTCACAGACAGCTCAGATTCTGCCTGGATAGAACCAAAGAATTCAGAAGATCAGAACAACTTTTTGTTTCCTTCTCAGATTCTAGGAAAGGTATGCCAGTGGCAAAAACAATACTATCTAAATGGTTATCTAATTGCATCACTTTCACTTACTCAGTTGCCTATTTACCCATACAACACAAAATTAAGGCTTATTCTACCAGAGAAGTGTCCACATCCTTTGCTTTTTCTGCTAGACTTCCTATAGACAATATTTGTGCAGCAGCCACTTGGTCAAAATCTCATACCTTCATCACTCATTACAAAGTTGATAGGGCGTCCAGGGATAGGGCCTCCTTTGGTTCTACTGTCCTGAAAAACATACTCCCGTGAGCCACCCGAGAAAGATGGTGCTTGGGACGCTACCCGTCTGTAAGAATGAACGGCGAGATAGAACAACTTCACATAAGTTATGTACTCACCATAACGTTCCGTGTGAGTTGTTCATCTCGCCTTCATTCTTACTTCCCACCCTCCTACCCCCTCCAGGATTTTTTGAGGACCGAGATACTAGTTTTGTCATGGTTGCTCTGTTTTTCTATGTTTTTTACCTAAAAAAAAGTGATAGAATGGCATATGGTATTATTAGAGGCAGCAAACAAGATCTGAGGTAACTCAAGGTGCATCATGGGATAGAGACTTGGCATCGAGCTGTCTGATGACCTCGAGCTTTGTAGTAGGTCAACTCGGAGCGGAGGATCGGCTCCGAATCCATCTATAAGAATGAAGGCAAGATGAAAAACTCACATGGAACATTAAGGTGAGTACATAACTTCTTTTTATCCCTGGCCTTTATGATGGTATCTGCAATTGTTGTTGTACTATGTGCAGGTCAGAAACCATGTGGGTTATGGTGGATAGGTTTGCATGAAGTAAATACTGTGACAGTTGTTTGTGGATGCATTTGTTCCAGTGTTTTATTGAGAGGGGACAGTGAGGGAATAGATTTAATTTATTTTGCTGTTACTTACTTTATGTAGTGGTATGATATGATTTTTTTTTCCATAAGGAAGGAACATATAATTATTGAATGGAATGAATGCATAGATCTCTTTTCTAATCAGTTTTGGAGGACCCTAGTTTCAGGTGTTCTGAAAGTAAATTTTTGATAGAGGTGGAGCAAGATTTGAGTTTGCGTAATAGATGTTTTATATAGGAGGTGGAAGCAGGTTTGTAGGGAGAAGGTGGGGCTGTTGGAATTTGGATGCTGTATTAGGCTGGAGTGGAATGGTAAGAAACTGCTACTAAGAGTAGCTGTAAAGTTGATGAAGAGGAAGTTGAATTTGGAAGCATTATCTAAGGGAGAGAGTTCTCTGTAAAACTTTGGAGTATTGAGTGTGCCATGGTGTAAGATTTTATTTGCTGAATACCAAAACATCTTAGGGTTACATTTTAGGTTATGTTGAAAATACAGGTAGTGCTGTTTTCTGTCGATATTGACCTCTGGCTAGGTTTTGGAGATGTTTTTAGTTTTGTAGATATGCTATCTTTGTGCCATTCTCTCCAAGCTTTATCTCCTTTTTTAAGTTTTGCTAACACAGGATAATCAGTGTGTCTGTTTTGATTCTTCTCCATTTTATGTAGGTTAGGTCTAGTTTGAGTGTCAAGGAAGCATGTGTTGAATCTAAGAATAGTTTCGTCTAGTGGTAATGTGTGGAGGGGAGAACAAATAAGGGATTTAAGAAAGTTATTAAAATCCTCTGGGTCAAAACTAGTAAGGTTGTGGAATACCTTGTGTTGCTGCTGTTTTGTGTGGTGGGTAGTTAGTCTATAGACACTGATGTGATGATGGTTGCTGAGGGAATCCAGGAAGGTTCCTGGTAGAAGTAGAGATTAGGGTTTGAGAACAAGATCCAGTCAAAGGTAAACTGATGTTGGTATTTTTGTTGTGAGTAAAGGAGGTTTTACGTTGAGTAAATCCACATAGGTTAATACTAGCAGAGTGATGGTCACCTACAGGGTTTTGCCAATCTGTGTTAACATCTCCAGAAATGTTTTCATAAGGTATGTTCGTGAATATCCAGTGTATGATGTTCTCTAGAATAGGTAGGTTTCCTGAATGGATGTAGAGAGAGGTTATACTTATTTTTTTTTTGTGGTTGTTGGCTTTGATCGGAGAGAATAGAAGTTTAGTGTTATGAAGTTTTGGTGGACTGAAAGGTGAGAGAGAAAGGATGATAGAGTTAAGAGGGTAGCTACTGTTCCTCCTCCTTTGTGTGGTCTGTCAGAGTGAAGGATAGTGTAACCTAAGAGAAGAATTTCTGAATCTTTCATAGGTTTGAGCCACATTTCTGTAATTGTTATATCTGCAGAGTATTGATTGATTCAGGAATGAAATCCAGGTACTTTAACATAGTGTGGATATTTATAGAAACAATTTTTTATTTGGGAGGCTTGTGGTATAATAATGGGGATGTCATGGGTGGGTGTTGTGGATGTGGTATATTGTCCATGATTAAGGAGTACATTGCCAAACATGGTGGTGATTGAGTATTTGTGTAGGGATGGGAATTTTGCTAGATTGATGCTTGGGTAGAATTATAATTTGTGTAGGTAAGTAGGGAGGGGAATTGAGAAGCCCGTGCTTATATGTTGTGTGTGGTGGTATAGTAAATAGATTAGCTGCAATTATTTTGGTGGATGTATTGGTACAGCGGTAATATTATTTCGGTAAGAGTGGGAGTGGGACCAGATAGGATGTGTTGTAGGATATTTTTAGGAATACAGAGAATGATAGTAAAGTAGGAGTGTATTTAGAGGCTGGTGGTAGATGGTTAGGGTCACTGTTCACCGAGTATGATAATTGAAAATGTGGCCAAGGTTAAGTCTTGCTTGCTGTAGTATGTAAGGAAAGGGATTACAAATAAGGTGGGGGATTGATGGAAATAAGTTGAAAGAGACAGAGAAAGCTAGTGTGGTGATAAGGTTAGTGTTTTAAGTGTAGAGTTAAAGCTAGTGAAACAGATGTATATTGTTCTGAGTGACGTTTAGGTGAGGTAGTGGTGATAGTGATTAGATAGCTGGGATGGGAAGTTGTTGGTGTTTGCAGGAAGAGGAGGGATTAGTGGAAGTATAAATGTAGAGGACGTGAGGGTAGATGGGAATTGGGTAGAGTAGGGGAGTGGAACAAGCCTGATAAGAAGAGGATGATTGGAGCGGGGCCTATCTGCAGAGCAAAATAGTGGCACAAGGAACAATCTGTTGGTAGGAGTGACTCTTCTGAGATACGTTAACAATTCTTTGTACAAAGACAGTCAGAAATCCTCAGAGGTTTCTTATAAATTTAATGAACAGTAGTATATGCTTTCTGCTGGTTGTTTTACAAGTCTTTTCCACAGTAATTGGATTACCAAACCTACAGTTATAGCTGACAACTTGGACTCTCAGTGTATTTGTATGTACTTCCTCTTTCTAAAGTATTTTAGAAAGTTTTTCAAGGTGCAGTTTCCCTCATTTTATCTCTGGTAGACTGGTTACTGTCAACAGAAAAAAAAATTTTTGAAAGAGCATCTGTAACAGGCTTCATCGAGCCAGGATCAGCCATTATCCTCAGAAAGCACTTTCTCCTTGTAAGACAGCAATATAATCCTCTCGAAACTTTAAAAAGTACATTCATATTGAAACCTCATACTAAAGCTTCCACATTGAGGACCACATCTGATACATAATACAGTTAGAATGTCACCCTAAAGTGTTGTTACAAATCACTTCCAGTACACTGTAGAACCTTTCAAAATCATCCATTAAAAATATAATCTTTCGGAACTCAAGCTGCCCAGAGAATGTTTTACAGGAGCTGTTTTAGCTCTTACTCCCAGGCAGTTTGTTGTACTTTTCTGTTGTGTGGCATGGTATTGTTGTCAGTGTTTTATTCAGATATGGTAGAATGGGGCTCTTCTTTCCCAGGGATAACCTTTCCCCCCAGTTCCTATTGGTATTAGTATGGCTGACTCATCAGTTTTCTTGAGAGGTCATGAAAAGTCACTGGACATTGGCAGGAGGTGTTCTTTCATTGTGCACACAATAATATATCCACCTACCTTCCCCTGCCACTGGTGTTGCTGGTCTCATGTTCTTCCCTCTCTGCTATTTCTGGTTGCTAGATACTGTGTGAGACTGTGTTCAGTGGTGCATTATGATGAAGAAGGAAGGTGCTTACTAAAATGCAAAAGTTTAATTGCTAAGTGGTCCTGATTCTTGTGACATTACTCCTGTAATGGAGGATGGACTTGCATATGTTTTGTTATAGTAAGTATACAACATTCATACATTACCTGACAGTTTATGACAAGACTAAACATTTTCATTAATACTGGTACATTAATGGAAAAAGTCCTATAAATACTTAAATTCAAATATACTTGTTTTATAGAGGAAGCTTCAGAAGAATCGACAGCTGTCAGTGTTGCAAGGCAAGAGAAGTGTTTGTTACAAAAACTGATTCACAGCATCCTGCCATGGGTAGGACCATATGTGAAGACTGTGGTACTAGCTTACAGTTCAGCTGCTTCCAGCAAAATGGTATGTACAGTGTTGTAGTATATGTAAATTGTGATTTTTCTTATTGTGTTGATCTTAAGTATATGAAAAGGCAGGTTAGGTTGGTGTGGACTTGAAGTGCAGATCTTATTAGTAAGCTTAATTTTATTTAATCATGGTCTTCATTGTTTTGTCATCATGTATGTCTAATAACAGAAGTGATGTAGAACATAATTTGGAAAAATGCATTGTAGAATAGATTCTGTTTGCTACACAGAAAAGTGTTCTTACTCTACCCCATCATAAAAGATTTGGACCCTGAAAGGATGTTAAACTAAAGGTAAAAGAAATAAAAATGTATAGCTGCACTATCCCAGTCAGGTGAGCTGCTTACTAGCTAACCGCCCTTGTCTACACAGGAGCATAGTTTCTTAAAACAAATTTGTGCTCACCATTAAACTTGTTTTTCCTGCCCAAATAGTCATAAACCCACATTATATTTACAAGCCAAGTGCTGTTTCTGATTGTTTTTTTTCAGCAGTCTTGCCTCTGTTACAGCTGGGCGAGCCCAACTCTGTTCGACTACCCTACCCCCATTCCCAACCACCCCCACTTCAATTATATTTATACCTATCTTTGCCCCACCTACCAATCCATTCTCCAATCCAACTCCTCCTCCACACCCCCACCCAATCCAACTTTCATATAACAGCCCAAACACCTTTATTTTCTCTCACTTACTCCACCACCTCTGCCCTTCTATACAACCGTATACCTAATAACCTCACTTCCCATCTCCACAACTTTTCTGTAAATCTATTCCCACCTTCCATACTTACACCATAGTACTCTGTCCCTACTTCACCAGTGCTACCTCAGTACTCCTACCCGTACTTCACTGTCATACCCTCTCTACTACCGTAGAAACTCACCTCACATTCCCTACTACACTTCACTCCCCAACAATAATGTCTCTGTTATTCAGCACCTTTCTCCTTGTATTTTTACTATTTATCTAGCTCTCTCTCTCTCCTTTTAAAACTCTCATTTCACCCAGCTTGCATACCTTCCAGACCCACATCTACTACATCTAGCCACAATGTCCCACCCTCCAGCTACTCTGCAATGTGCTCTAGTCTGTATGCCATGGATTTAATTTTACAAAAGAAACTGACTATCCACTCTCCACATCATAATCTTCTTGGTGACATTGTCCGTACCTGTTTTAGGAAAATGAAGCTCCATCCAAATACTTTTCCTACTCATCTTAGCCTAGTCCAGTGTGGTGATATACACCCTAACCCTGGCCCATCTCCTCTCTCAAAATGCCCCTAACTCCACAAAATCCCTAAATTGCACCACCATCAACATTCAAAGTATAAGAAATAAAATCCCCCTTCTGCAAGCATGGTTAAGTCAATTTAAACCAGACTTTACAGCCATAACTGAGACCTGGCTAAAACCATATATAAAGGATTCTGAATTTCTTCCCCCAAACTATTCGAGCCTTAGAACAGATAGACTCCACAAAAAAAGAGGGAGGCATTGCCCTACTTATATACAAGTACCTTCACAGTGATTCCATACTCAAAGCCTATTCCCTCTTCTCCACCGCAGAGTTACTTATTACCTTTTTAAAACTAAATAAAAGTAAATACCTCTGTATCATAATCATGTACATTCCCCCAGACAACAATATTTCCATTCTCAAAGACATTCTTGCCTGGACTACCAACAATATAAAAAAATTAAACAATCTTCCTAGGCAACGTTGATATTAACTGGTTAAACTTCTCCAAAAACAACCCCTCCTCAGACATCAACCTTCTCATCTATACACAGCTAATTTCTGACATTACTAGACCTGACAATAAGAATGGCAAAGGTTCAATCTTGGATTGGATCATGGTTTCTGACCCTAATAAGATTACCACCTCCGGTATACTCCCAGATAGTATAAGTGACCACTCACCAGCATTCTTAATACGTAAGCCTTCCACTCTACCCAAATATACACTGATATAGACACACCTGAGATCTATCCCACTTCTCTCCAAATACCTTTAATGACATCTTGCACAGTACTAACTGGAATCCACTAAGATTTCTCCCACTTAATGAAGCCTTGGCATTCTTCAGTTCCACATTTCTTAGGGTCTTAAATAGTCTTGCCCCTCTCCGGCTAAAAAGAGTTAAGACAAAACATGCTAACTGGCTTGCCAAGTCCAAAAAAACAAATTATGTCCTCTAGGAACAAAGCCTAGAAAGCCTGGCTAAAAAACAAAACTGCTTCCAACTTCACACAATATAAACAACTTTGCAATCAGGCCAAATGATTAGTACTCAAAAATAAAAAAGAATATGTCCAAACCCTCCAAAACCAACATAAACAAAACCCCAAGAAATTTTGGGGAGCAGTCAACTCCCAACTCCATCCTGGAACTAACCATAATCCTTGCACAAACCCAGAAAATACTCCCTCTAAGTTAGCTTCTCTTTAACTCTTAATCTGAAGTAGTTTACTTCATTTGGTCTTCAACCTGTGGGATACCGGATCCATATTGGATCCGAGCCGGCAATCTCACTAGCATTTGCTCCGAGCTCCAAGCTCCTCCCCTTACCCATAATACACTTCCACTACCTTCCAACCCCCAGATCTCATTTGCCACGTCTTGCTGAAGCACCGTGATCTCCTGAGCGCCAAGTAGTTAGTGTTGTAAGCAACTTTGTTTCTCTGAAATTAGTATAGTGTTTTAGTGTAGGTTCCCTGTTCTCCTCCCCTCGCTGGTGCGTCATGAAATCTATCATTGTTGTAGTTTAGCATTAGTTGGTTAGTGTACTTTGCTTCCCCTCCCCCTCAGTATGTTCTGTGTGACTTGAGAGTGGTGAGTGGTTTAAGTGGGAAAACTGTTTTTTTCCTCTCCTTTTTCCCTTTCTTGTTTGAGTGGCTGGATAGAAGCATGGCTGATGAGCCTGTATTCAAAAGGTGCACTGAATGTGGCCATAAATTATCTCCATCAGATGGCCACACTCTTTGTGTAATGTACTTGGGCGTTTTCCATCTCAGTACTGTGACTGTTCTATATGCGCGGGTTTTAACCCACGCGCTATCAAGGACAGGAAGTCTAAGTTGGCCCTGAAAGGCCTTCTTCCCACTTCCGAGGCGGTTGCTTCCTACTCAGCTTTGGTCACAGCGTCTGCTGTGGCCGCCTCTCCTCCCTCTCTTGCCCTTGCTTCTCCTCCCTCCCAGGCTGGGACTCAACCTCCCATTTCAAAGCCTTTGGAAGTGAAGTAGAAAAGGGGAAAAGAGAAGGAGAGAGCGCCAAAATCCCACAGACCTGACAAACGTAAGAAGTCTTCGGACCTCCCTTCTCCCACCAAAAGTCAGCCTAGGATCTTTGACTCCCCTCGGCTCCGATCTCTGAGATTTTCCCCAGAGCCGGAGGAGACGCGATGTTCTTCATGTTTCACTGTTGCAGTCATCACATTTGGGTTATCTGCCTGCAGGTAGCCCTCAGCCGGCCTGAATAACCAGAGTCTTGGGATTTCTGCGTCGGATGCTGTCGCTTCTTCCATGACGTCAGGTCGTCAGGGGTATTAAACATGCAGCCTACTCCATTACATCAGTCTTTCTTGCCATGCGGTGCCCAAAGCAGAAGCAGTTCGCAAGTGCCGGTCGGCCGACTCTTGAAATTTTCGTTTGCGAGTTTCAAACCTGAAGTCTTCAAAAAGATAAGTAACCCATTGGGGATCCTTTTTTCGTGCTCTAACCGATGTCAGAATAAATTAATAATTGTCTTGCCTGTGGAAAGCAAATACCTCATAGAGATTTTCATTCTTACTGCGTCACCTGTTTAGGCTCAGACCACGACGTTCCTCACTGTCAGTTTTGTGCCTTGTTCAACGCCCAAACTATTCATCGTTGGGCTATTTTTGCAGCTAAATACTTTAGTTCTCAATCTCCGTACTCTGAAATGGTTTCGATCTTCTGAAAAAACGTAAGGGTAAAGACAGAGACAGATCGCATAGGTCCAAAACTGCCGACGACGCTTCCATTAAGCTAGTCGCCAGTCCACCGGTACTCAGTGAAGTGCTTTTGCAGGCCTCTGCTGAGACCCATTCGGAGTCCGGTATGCCGTGAGATACTTCTTCGACTATGAAACCTGTGGATGTCTCTACCTTGGATGGGTCCGGAGCCGCTGTGCAGGCACCGGCTTCTGAGGCTGTATTCAGGCCTACGGATTTTCATATTAAACTGATGACTTTGTTTCAGGCTAAAAATACCGAATTCCTCAGGCCTAAAGCTCTCACTACTCCTAGAAAACCAATGACCAAAGCGCATTCTCAGGCCCACATGCCTCAAAAGCAAATGATTAAGAATGGCTGAAGACCTTGTTACCTTAATTAGGGGAAGCCAGCCTTCCCCCTCTAAGAGACCTAGAACTGATTATCCTTCTGATTCTTCTGATCAGGAATCTGATATCTCTATCAGAAGGAATAGAGATATCAGATTCCTGATCAGAAGAATCAGAAGGATTTACTCTTCTCTACTTATGAGGATTTTGATGTAGAGGATTCCATTCCCTCTGCTTCCCTTCCAGAGGATTTTTCTTTTGGTGAAACCTTGCATACCCTTAGGGAACATTTCCGCTGGGAAAGCCAGGACTATTCACAGTCCAAAAAGAGACTTTGGGAATTCTTATACCTGCCTCAGCACAGGCCTCTAGCTATCCCTCCTGTTCTGGAGATTGTAGATGATGTTTTCCTGGAGTCCAGCCTTACCCCAGACACTTTGCCTCCAGCTCCCAGGAAATCTAACAGGTACTCTAGAGTACCTGATTCTCACAAATTCCTCTTCAAGAATCCTACTGCAGATCCAGAGACCATTTCCCAAGGACCCAAAAGCATTAAGGCTACTACTGCCTAGAATCCTTCCCCTTCCGACAGGGATTCTAGGGCTTTAGACAGATTGGGTAAGAAGGTGTATACCTCTGCTACTTTGGCCATTAGGGCTTTAAATTGCCAGTTTCATATGTTAAAGTATCAGCAACATATTATGGGACTGCTTAAACAGAAAATGATGTTGATTCCTGACTGTGCTGAACATAAAGATTTACGAGAGTTAATGCATTCTGCTGATCAAGTTGGTAAACATACTTTGCAATGTGGTTTTGATGCTTTAGAAGCATCTTGCAGGGCTGCTTTCACTGGGTCTGTACTTAGAAGGCATGCTTGGCTTAAGGAACAAAGCATGCCATATCATGTTAAAGCTTAATTACTGGATGCACCCTTAAACCAAGACCACCTTTCTGGCAACAAAGTAGAAGAAGTTCTCAAAAGAATGGAGGAAAAAGCTAAATCTATGCAAACTGTTAAAGATTTCTTACACGTACAGCCACCTAGATTCAGTAGGCACTGGCCTTCAAGGAACTGATCCTTTCCAGTCCCTTCCAGGCCTTCTCAGTCCAAACCCAGGAGCAGTGGACCACCAAGACTTCAGTCTCCGGCTATGCACAGATCTCAGCAGTGGGGGGCTCCCACTTCCAAAGCAGGGAGTAGTAAGCCACCCCTCCATGGAAAAATTGCACAACGACTTATCCTTAACTCTTCCGAGCCTTGCTCAACTACTTGCACCTTTAGGAGGAAAGCTCGCCCTGCATGCAAACAACTGGGAATTCATTACCCAAGACAAATGGGTTTTAAACATAGTTTTCCTAGGATACAGATTCCATTTCCACTCTCTCCTATCCCCAAGTGGATGGCCAGACCTCCCCCCAAACCAGTGGGCGGAGGCCCAAAAACAAGTTCTCTCGCTCCTTAACATCAAGGCTATTCAACCTGTCCTAGCAGAACAAAGGGGACAAGGTTTCTATTCAGGACTGTTCCTGGTTCCCAGAAAAGAAAACTCCTGGCATCCTATCCTGGACCTGTCTATCGTCAACACCTTTCTGGTGGTTCCAAAATTCAAAATGCTAACTCTTCAACAGCTTTTTCCTATGTAAGCCAAGGATGCCTGGCTGGCAAACCTAGACTTAAAAGAAGCGTATCTGCACATCCCAATAAGTGAATCTTGCAGGAAATACCTACGCTTCAGGGCAGGCTCCATGCGCTATCAGTTCTCTGCACTTCCCTTTGGCTTATCTACTGCTCCCAGGGTATTCACAAAGTGCCTAGCTCCAGCCATTGCATTTTGCAGGCAGAGAAATATTCATATTTACCCATATTTGGACGATTGCCTGATTTAGGCAGAAAGTCAGGACTTGCTATTACAGCACCTGGCATTTGTAAAGAGACTTCTAACTTCACTGGGGTATACACCATCAACGAGAAGAAATCTCACACCTAGTACCCTGCCAACAGATTGTATTTTTGGGAGCAAGCTTGAACACAGCTTCCCAGATGGTATTTCTCACTCCAGAGAAACAAGTTTATTTGACAACCTACTGGCCCCAGAAACCCAGCTATCTGCAAAGAAAATCCTGAAAGCCCTGGGGTTCATGGCCTCTTGCTTTCTGTTAATTCCATATGCAAGACTGCATATGAGGAAACTTCAATGGTATTTAAAAAGTATATGGTGTCAGCATTCTCAGGACCTGGAAACAATGATTCCTATCATCCCTTGCCTAAGGGCAGAGTTCCTTTGGTGGGCAGAGGCCTGCAACCACAACAAGGGACTCCCTTTCACTCTACCCCCTGCCGCCCAAACCCTAACAACAGACTCATCAGACTATGCACTGGGCACTCGCATGACAGGACAGTGCATTCAGGGCAAATGGAAACCAAACCAAATGCACCTGCATATCAATCAAAAAGAAATGTTAGCTGTACAGAATGCTCGTGACAGCCTTCAAAGACCTTATTCTTCCAGGCAAACTATTGGTAAAGACAGACAACACCACAGTTATGTGGTACATAAGCAGGGGGAACCCATTCCTACCCACTCTGCAGACTAGCCATGGCTCTGTGGAACACAGCCTTGAGCAACCAAGTGAACCTAAAAGCTCAACTCCTGCCAGGCAAACTAAATTCACTGGCAGATAACTTAAGCAGAAATCTCATGGACCCACATGAATGGAAATTGGAACCCAAAATATTCAACACCTTGAGGAACAAATGAGGGACTCCAGAGGTAGCCCTGTTTGCCTCTCCTCAGAACCACCAATTGAAGAAGTACTGCACCAGAACTCCCCACTGTCAAGCTTGGAAACTGGATGCCCTGTCCTTTACCTGGGTAGGCTGCTCAGTTTATGCCTTCCCACCTCTGCCTCTCCTCTCGAAGGTCCTGCTAAAGATCAAACAGGACAAGCCAAGGAAAATTCTGATTGCACTGGACTGGCCTCGCCAGCACTGTTACCCCCTTTTGCACAGTCTGACAGTGCTACAACCATGGCACCTGCCTCAGGCTCCTTCCCTGCTGTCCAAGCAGACGGGCCAGATTCTGCACCCTCAGCTTAAAACCCTGAACCTTGCAGCCTGGCTAATCCCCTGAGCTCACCTCTAGTAACCCTCATTAAGCAGGTGCTGGATCTCATTCTTGAGGCAAGGAGGCCTAGTACTAGAAAATCCTATTCAGAAAAGTAGAAAAGATACTGTTCCTGGAGCCATTCTCAAAGGATGGGCACAACGGTGCCCAGCTTACCTCAGATTCTAGATTATTTAACAGAAATGCTCCACAAGGGCCTATCTTTCTCGTCAATTAAGATTCATGCCTCAGCCATATCAGCACATTATAATACTGAGCCCACCCTTCTTCTCTCATCCACTGCTGTAACAATTCCTTAGAGGGGCCAAAAATTTAAGACCCCCTAGGAGAGCTCCCACTCCAGCCTGGGACCTAAACTTTGTGTTGGAGAAACTTACTCTTCCCCCGCTTTGAACCAGCTGCTACAGCAGAGTTGAAATTTCTTTCCTGGAAAACAGCTTTACTTCTAGCCATCACGTCTGCAAGAAGAGTGTCTGAACTACAGGCTCTTATGGCAGTGGAACCCTTCATTATCTTCCATGTGGACAGGGTTTCCCTCAGGACTAATCCATCATTTATGCCCAAGGTGGTATCTAGTGTGGCTCTGAACCAGTCCATTCATTTGCCTACTTTTTTCCCTAATCCCCAGAATAAAGGGGAAAGGATATTGCATTCCCTGGATGTGCACAGGCAGCTTAGATTCTATCTGGACAGGACTAAGCGCCTCGGAAAATCTGACCAGCTGCTTGTCAGCTTTGCTGCAGGGGCAGAGGGGAAGGCCATTTCAAAGTAAACCATTTCCAAATGGATAGCACATTGCATCCATTTGTGCTACAAGCACCATGGAAAACCTACCCCACAGGGGATAAGAACACATTCCACCAGGGCTGCATCTACCTCTACTGCTTTTCTCAGAGAAGTCCCTAACAGGGACATCCTGGAAGCTGCAACCTGGAGCTCTGTACATACTTTCACCAAGCATTGACACTTGCCTATATTTTCTAAATCCAGAGCTGGATTTGTCACAGCAGTCTTACAGGGTCTCATTGCTAGCCCTAATGCTCCTTAACTGCCTCCACCCCTCCTTAGCTTTGGGAATCAACCCAAATGTGATGACTGCAACAGTGAAACACGAAGAACATAGTACAGTTACCATAAATGTAGATGTTTTGAGTGTGTTCACTGTTGCAGTCCTGGTTATCCTCCCTCCAGCCCCCTGACTTCTCTTTACTTTTGTCTATCTTTTTTGTTTGGCGTACCTTATATCGTGTGTATTTGCTTTTTTGCTGGGGGTGTTCCATACTATGTAATTGCTTCCTATTGTGGAGGCACCTGGCATATGGGGCAAGAAAAACTGATGTAATGGCATCGGCTGCATGTTTTATACCCCTGACATCATGGAAGAAGCAACAGCATCCAACGGTGAAATCCGAAGACTCTGGTATTCAGACCGGCTGAGGGCTACCTGCAGGCATATAACCCAAATGTGATGACTGCAACAGTGAATACACTCAAACATCTACATTTATGGTAAGTGTACACAACTGTACTTTCTCCATCTAGGGCCTCGGTTCCTCGACCTGCAAGGACAGAGTCCGTGGCCTCGTCGAGGTCCACGCGAAGCTTATCGGAAGTTGACATGGATAAAATGATGAGGGTTCATTCATACTCAGATCCAGATGGGGTTTCTGCCAACCCCCTCTCCCTCCGGAGGGGGGAGCTCGCTTCCTTTTTTTTACACTGATTTCTCCTTCTCTGATCCACCCACCAGGTTCGGAGTACTCTGATCCAAGGATGGCCTTAGTCAGGGGGTTGACTCCAACAGCTGCCTCATCAGCTTCGGCTTTGTCGGGCCAAGTTCCCTCCCTCGGAGCTCCATCCACTTCCGGCCCGGCTCCGATTCTCACGTCGGATCCAGGGAGACCGGCTTCCTTATTGGTTCCCCAGGAGGTTTATTCTCCCTTGGTATTCGACATGGTAGGAAGGGTTCTCTCTGCTGGATCGAGACTCTTGACTATCCCCTCTGACTCCTCCCTGACCCCCTTGGCTCTATCTACGAATCCATCATTTTACCAGAGGGGCAGCCATGCTTGAGGAGCCCCAGACGGTTCTCCCTGAGGAACAAGTGGCTCGCGAGTTCCCCCCGGAGAGCCCCACCGGAGACTTGCCTCGCAAGCATACGTGTAAGAGGAGACACTTGTACTCCCCCGTTCCCTCACCGAGGACACGGACTTGGATGATAGGGAAGATTCCCCCCAGGTCACCTCCTGAGGATGTTTCCTTTGGAGACATCATGGAAATCCTTCCCCAGCGGGGAGGCTGGTCCATCCCCAAACCTCCTTCTGACGAGTCCATGTTTCTGGAGGCTTTCGGCACGAGCCCATCTACTTCCTGGGTGCCCCCTCCCACAGATCCCTTGGTGGACCTGGTCACCTCACGGGCCTGGAAGGAGCTGAACACCGTGGAACCAATCCCTAAATGGCCCGATAAGATCTTCAAGTCCATGTCGCATGAGAACAGGGACTCGTTCTCCGTGAGATGGCCATTTTGAAAGCAGTATCCAACACGTCCATGCGACTCCTCTGACATGCTACTGAAGGAGCGGCAAGGGTGGCTAGGTCCGGCGTGTCCATAAGGCGCAACACCTGGCTCAGACTATGTCAGTTTGCAGAACCTTTCAAGGCATCCGTTGCCAGTTCATAGGTTCATAGGTTCATACTAGGCTATCTGCCCAAGGGCATTTATAAGCCTAGCCCATAGTTATTTGGCTTTCGCCACCCCTTTAGTTTGAATAAAACTATGCCTATTATTTTTCTGTGCCTCTGTCAAGCAGTGACACTAAAGTAATCCCTGGGGTATATCTGCGATCCCCCATCCATTGGTCAAGATTCCTCTTGAACAAGGCCAGCGAGGTGCTCTGCCTCACATGTACCGGGATTTTGTTCTACAGCATAGGGAGTCTCTGGGTGATGAATCTGTCCCTCCAGCATGTTCTATTAATAACCGTGTCAAGGTTTAAGTCTCCCGCCCTTGTGGTTCTGAGGGATCTAGATTTTTGAGGTGAAGCATATTCATCAAATCAGGGTTTGACATGGCCTTATATGTCAGGCACAGGTCACCTCTGAGCAAGCGGTATGAGACTGAATAAAGCTGGAGTTCTTTCAGTCGGGCAGCATAAGACATATTTTTGAGACCCTTTATCCTTTTGGTGAGGAACTTTTGGGGCCTTTCCAGCTGCTGCAGGTGTCTGGTCAGATACATTCCGAATGGGGCATTGTACTCAATCATAGGTCTAATGAGTGATGAGTACAGGGGGGCGATGACCTCCCTTGATCTAGATGTGAATCCCTTCATGATCAGGTGGGCAATGTAGAAGGTTTTGCTAACTACTTTAGCAACATGAGTGTCAAACGAAAGGCTACTGTCAACCTGGGTCCCCAGATCCCTGATGATGACTTCTGTGCTCAGTGGATTGCCACCTATATTGTAGCTAGGGGTAACCTTGTTTTTCCCAAAGGGTATGACTATGCATTTCTTGGCATTTAACTTTAGGCCATGGCTCTGGCACCAGTTATCTGTTTCTGTGAGGCCCTTCTGAAGGATATCTGTGTCAGATGTGTTTTCGACTATGGCGCCCAGTTTGCAGTCATCTGCAAACTTTGTCAGCCATAACCCTCCTGTGTTTGCTTGTACTTCAGAAAAGTAGATGCCGAACAAGAGTGGACCCAGGACTGAGCCCTGTGGGACACCACTTGTGACAGGCTTTGAGTCTGACATGGCTCCAGCAACTCTGACCCTGTGGGTTCTGTCACTTAGCCAGTTTGCAACCCATCTTGTGATGTATGGGTTTACATTCAAGCTGATGAGTTTTTGATGATACCTGAGTGGGGTATTGTGTCGAAGGCCTTTGCCAGGTCAAGGTAGGCTGTATGGACTGCCTTTCCCTCATCAATGGCCTTGGTGACTGTCTCGAAAAAAGTCAACCAAGTTTAAAAGGCATGATCTGCCTTTGACAAAGCCAAACTGGGTTGGATCCAAAGTCTGCAAGTTCCCTATGTCTTTATTTATGAGTTCCATTATGATCCTCTCCATGGCTTTGCAGATAAGGCTTGTCAAGCTAATGGGATGGTAATTTCCAGGGTCGGTGGAGGCACC
This sequence comes from Protopterus annectens, assembly GCF_019279795.1. NCBI lineage: Eukaryota > Metazoa > Chordata > Ceratodontiformes > Protopteridae > Protopterus > Protopterus annectens. The sequence continues at coordinate 951,798,923 of NC_056729.1, forward strand.
GCCCTTGTGAAGTGGGACCACAGTCGCCGTCGCCACTCCTTGGGTACGTATCCTGAGGTGAGGCTAAGATTAAACAGCTGTCCTAACTGCGGGTTTAATTCCTCATTGAGTTCATGGAGCACACAGCCGGGACACCATCCGTCCCATGGATGCTGTGTTTTTGCTTTGGAGAGAGCAGTTCTCACCTGGGCGTTGGAGATGTTTGGGGGGCTACAATCCTCTGGTATAGATATCTCTCCTTTTGGGGGGGAGAAGTTTGCACTGAACCTGTCAGCCAGTATGTTGGCAATGTGTGTAGGTTCAGTAATCTTCACATCATTTTGAACTAATTCTGAGCATATCTGGGAGTTTCCTCCTAGGTTTCTAACATAGCTAAAGAAGGCCTTATGATTGTCTTTTGAATCCTTGGCGATTTTTCTCTCAAAATTTGCCTTGGATGATTTTATGAGAGCTCTTAGTTTTTTACTTATAATGATCAAGGGTGTCTTACCTTTCAAGGCCAGTGCCTCTTATGACAGCTCTACTCTGTTTGGTAAGACCATCAAAGAGACTTTAGTCCAGAATGAGAAGATTGGGAAGACGCTGTCTGTCATCGGAATCCTCTTCTTGAACCCTCAAATATTATTTTCCCAGAATCAGGGAGGGCAAAAGAAGATATGGTTCCGCAAGTCACAGTATTCCCGGGACACTCAGGGCTCTTCTTCCTCCAGAGGCAGAGGGGGACATAATGGACGCCGGCCCAGAGGCAGAGGGGGTCTGAGGAATTTTGTGTCTCGAAAACCTTTTTTTTCAGACAGGCCCAGACAGCAACCCTGAGGGGTTGCCTGACTGTTCTACTCTGGAGGTAGTCAGGGGACGATTGTCATTGCACCAGGCGGCATGGGAGTCCATTACATCAGACCGCTCGGTGCTTCAGATCATATCCAGAGGATACTCTGTCCCTTTTGTGGTTCCTCCCAAACACCTCCCAGATGTACCACCCACACAAAGGCAGGCAGCAGCACAGGAAATTTAAAAGCTGCTAAGAAAACAAGCCATCAAACCATCCCCCCAGATCAGTCCAGATCGGGCTTCTACTCCAGGTTCTTTTTTGTGCCAAAGAAAACAGAGGACTTGTCCCCCATCTACCCTGAACCTGTCAGTTGCCAAAGAAAAATTCCAGATGGTCACTCTACAGTCCATCATTCTGTACCTGCAAGAGAGCAACTGGATGTGCTCGCTAGATCTCCAGGATGCCTACTTTCACATAAAGATGCACAGAAGCTCCAGGAGGTTTCTCTGCTTCCGGCTAGGAGTCGATCATTACCAATTTCGAGCCCTGCCCTTTGGTCTCACTAAAGCCCCCAGGGTGTTCACCAAAGTAATGGCGGTAGTAGCGGCTCATCTGAGGCTTCAGGGGATTCAGGTCTACCTGTACCTGGACGATTGGCTCCTCACTACTTCCACCAGGCGTCTACTTTCTCAAATCAGGGATTATTTTTTAAAGCTCGCCCTGCATTTGGGGATCACAATCAATGCATCCAAATCACTTCTAAATCCTGTCCAGTTGATAGACTACATTGGGGCAAGGATAGATACCTTACAGTGCAAAATCTTCCTAACCTCGGAGAGAGTACAAAACCTGAGGATACATGTCTCTCTGATCTACCGTTCTCATCTTCCATCGGCAGAATCAGTGTTGAGGGCCTTAGGTTCAATGGTGGCAACCATAACGCTTCTTCCATGCGCCTGGTTCCATATGAGAATTCTACAGTGGACACTAGCTGTGCAATGGTCCCTGTTGGATCTTCCATTATCGTATCCAGTGAAACTCAGTCGAGTCTGTCAGTCGTCCCTTCTGTGGTAGATGTGCTCTCTGGAGATCTTGGAGAGATGACCCGTTGTTTCAGCCTCTGCCCAAGCCACAGTGACCACGGACGCCTCCCAACTCGGGTGGGGGGGGGGCATTGTTCAGGCAGGACAATCCAAGGCCTGTGGTCTCCTGTAGAGACCAGCTTGCACATAAATGTTCTAGAGATGAGGGCGGTCCTTTTTGGCATTGCAGGCCCTTCATGCCTTCCTTCATCTAGGAACCATTGCAATTCAGTCAGACAACATGTCCGTGGTGTGGTACATCTAAAACAAGGAGGGACCTGATCTTACCCCCTTTGTCGCGAGGCCATGAGAGTGTGGGAATGGGTGATCTCCTCTGGTCGTTTTCTCATAGCAACGCACATTCCGGGACGGTCCAACATTCTAGCGGACAGGTTAAGTTGGACTATTCTAATGCCTTATGAGTGGTCTCTGAATCTCTCAGTAGCGGAGCAGATCTTCCTGGAGTGGAGTCAGCCTTGCTGCAATCTCTTCGCATCTCCTTCCAACGCGAAGTGCAGTGAGTTTTTCGCTCTGAATCCCCTGCCGGGAGAGCCCCCCAGAGATGCTCTAATCCATGCTTGGCCTCCCGGTCTTCTGTATGCTTACCCTCCAGTACCTCTTATTCCAAGGTTCCTACAGAAAGCTTGTCGACTGGGGAGCAAAGTGATCCTCATTGCCCTGTTTTGGCCTCACCAGGTATGGTTTCCCTTCCTTTGGTCTCACCTTCTGGCTTCGCCCTGGATCCCATGCAGGATCTGATTTCACATCCATCGGGGGTTCCTCATCTGAACCTGGACAGTTTGAAGCTCACAGCTTGGCTGCTCCAGTTCCCATGATCAGTAGGACTCCTGGATTATCCTCTTCAGTTACATCTTTTCTGGTGGCTGCTCATAAGTCTTCAACCCGGAAGGTTTACCGCAGCAATTGGAAACCTTTTTCCTTTTGGGCTTCTCAAAGGAGTTTAGACCCCTTCACGGCTCCTATTTCTGCCATTCTTGATTTCCTAGCCAATATTTTTCGACAGGGAGCTAGTTCTTCTACTATCAGAGTTTAGTTGGCTGCCATTTCTCATTTTCATGTGGGTGAGAATTTGGCCTCACTGGCCTCCTCCAGACTGTGTAAAGCCTTTATCAAAGGGACTTTTCTGTTATGCCCCCGGTCAAGAATCCTGTTCCCCCATGGGACCTTACTATGGCTCTTCAAGCTTTGGTTGCTCTGCCTTTTGAACCTGCTGCAACCACAGATCTAAAATTCTTATCCTGGAAAACAGCATTCCTGGTGGTTATCACCTCTGCTAAGAGGGTTTCAGAATTGCAAGCCTTGTCCATCAAAGTTCCATATATGATTTTCCATAAAGATAGGGTTTCCCGTCAGACCAATCCATTCTTTCCTCCTAAGGTGGCATCACAAGTTAATATTAATCAAACCATCAGTTTACCTGTTTTCTTTCCTAATTTTGCTAACAAAATGGAATACAAACTCCACTTGTTGGATTTTCATAGACAGTTATGATTTTATTTACCCAGGACCAAAAACTTTTGTAGCCGATCAACTGTTTGTGCCCTTCTATAAACTCTTTTTGGGTAAACCTATCTCCAAGGTCACAATTGGTAGGTGGCTTTCCTCATGCATCCTTCAGGTCTATAAGGACAAAGGCATGTCTCCTCCGGGTCAGGTGAAAGCTCATTCCACTAGGTCCTTGGCTACTTCTGCGGCCTTTTGGTCTAGAGTCTCATTGGATGATATTTGTTCTGCAGCTACTTGGCCCTCATCTCATACCCTTATTTCTCACGACAAATTTGATTTGACTTCTAGGAGAGCATCCTTTGGTTCCGCAGTGTTTCAGAATATCATTCCATGAGGGCCACCCAGGAGTTTAGTAGCTGGGGGCTCTGTCCCACAGGTTGAAGACCAAATGAAGTAAACTACTTCAGATAAAGAAGTTATGTACTCACCATAACGTTCCATCTGAGTAGTTCTACTTCATTTGTCGTCAACCATCCCTCCCTCCTTCCCCCTGACATGTGAACAGCCTGCGGGCTGCAGTTGTAGGTCATAAAGTATTTTTCAAGTCGGGCTATTCATATAAGGGTCAGCAAACTCGATCTGGGAGTTGGAAGGTAGTGGAGGTGTATTATGGGTAAGGGGAGGAGCTTGGAGCTCGGAGCAGATGCTAGAGATATTGCCGGCTTGGATTGGATATGAATACGGTATCCCACAGTTTGAAGACAAATGAAGTAGAATTACTCAGATGGAACGTTATGGTGAGTACATAACTTCTTTTTTCATTGACACGATTGCTAAACTTACTACCACCTTCCCACCCATCACCGCAGACCCATTTAACCCTGCACTAGTACATACACCATCTACCACAATACCCATTTTCACACTCTCTCTCCCATACCTATCTCAGTTATACAAAAGCTTCTTCATAAACTAAAAACATGTACCAATGCCACAGATAATCTGCAGAATTCTTGCAACTATCAGCCTCCTCCATAGCTTACCCCATCAGCATTCTCATCAATAGGTCCATTCAGGAATCAAGTATACCTGATACTTGGAAAAAAGCATGTGTTCTCCCACTTCATAAAAGTGGCAGTAACTCTGACATCTTTAACTTCGACCTATCGCCATTCTTTCCCCATCTCAGAAATACTTGAGAAGTACATTCACACTCAGCTTCTTAGTCACCTGGTTAAACACCCAACTCCTTTCCTCCACTCAACATGACTTTAGGCCAGGACATAGCACCAATACCACCCTCATTTCCTTACTGGACACAGTAAATAGAGTTCAGCAAAGTTGCCAAATTTGCTGCAAATGCTAAATACTCCACCCACCACTGTTCCGCACTACATCAACTAAATTGGCTTGAGTTCCCCCATCGCCTTACTTCTTTACAACTAACTACTGCCCATAAACTTATTTACTACCCAGCAGCCTGCCCATCCCTCTCCGGCATTCTGACCGTGTACAGTCCTAATCAACACCTAAGGTCAGAAAACAAAGTGATGTTCTTCGTGTTTCACTGTTGCAGTCATTACATTTGGGTAATCTGCTGGCAGGTTACACTCAGTCGGCCTGAATTCCAAAGTCTTCGGTCCTGCGTCGGCTGCTGTCGCCCCTTCCCTGACGTCAGGTCGTCAGGGGTATAAAAGAAGCAGCCAACGCCATTTTCTTCAGTTTTTCTTGCCCCAGATGTCAGGTGCCCCCTGAAAGGGTAGCCAAAATTTATATATATATATATATAAAAATACATGCACCAATATAAACTTTACCTTCATCTACAAGCAAATACACCACATAGGTTGTATAAATCAGAGAAGGAAAGATAAGTTCCAGCAGAAAAAGGGGGATGATGGGTGGGTAACCTGGATTGCAACAGTGAATACACTCGAACATCTACATTTATGGTAAGTGTACACAACTGTACTATGTTCTTCGTGTTTCATTGTTGCAGTCATTACATTTGGGTAGAGTCCCAAAGCTATGGTTGGGAGGCTGGAGCTGAACAGCATTAGGAGCGGCTATAAGGCCCTGCAGAACTGCAGTGGCAAAGCCGGCCCTGGATTTAGAGTAAAGTGGCAGATGATAGTGCTTTGTAAACGTGTGCACTGAACTCCAAGTAGCAGCCTCTAAAATGTCTTTGGTTGGTACTCCCCTGAGAAAGGCTGCTGAAGTGGCTGCAGCTCTGGTTGAATGTGGCCTAATGCCGTTAGGTACTGGCTTGCCGTGGTGAGAATAGCAGAAATGAATGCAGTGGCCTATCCACTTTGAAATAGTCTGCTTTGAGATAGCCTTTCCTTGTGATCCTGCAGCATATGCCACTAGTAATTGCTGTGTCTTCCTGAAAACTTTGGTTCTGTCAAAGTAGAATCTAAGCTGTCTGTGTGCGTCCAATGAATGCAGAATTCTCTCCCCCTTGTTCTGTGGGTTTGGATAAAAAGTTGGCAGATAAATAGTTTGGTTAAGAGCCACACTGGACACCACCTTAGGCATAAATGTTGGGTTTGTCCTCAGAGAAACCCTGTCTGGATAAAACATGATAAAAGGTTCCACAGCCATGAGTGCCTGTACCTCTGAAACTCGAATTGCAGAAGTTATTGCTAGGAGCAGAGCTGTTTTCCAAGATAAAAATTTTATATCAGCAGTAGCAACTGGCTCAAAAGGAGGCATGGTGAGTTTTTCCAAGACATCGGTGTGGAGTAAGAAAAAAGTCTTTAAAAACTCGATGTGGAGAGGCTAGTAAATAAAATTATGTGGGCTAGAGGGATTTCAGCCTCCCCCCTTCTGTACCAAGACCCGCGGTACCAACTCCGTCGGGTCTTGGTACCAAAACTTCCTTTACACCATTAAGTACATCTCCTCTAAGGTCTTAAGAGTCCTCTGCTCCAAATCTCCAAACACTGGCTGCGCAATTTCCAGAGTTGCTTGCTTCTTTGGAGCCAGTAATTACCCTGAACTCTTAATTTACTTCTGAGCTGGAGCCCTCCCGGAGCCGTGGCTTCCCGGCCAGTACTAGGGAGCAGGTCTCGACTCCAGGTTTTTTGGAGCTGTCCCTGCTCCATGGGGCATCGGCTCAAGTTAGTTTGGATTCTGCTTTGATCTCGAGGGTTGGTTCTTTGGAGCAGGGAGTGACCCCAGTTTCTAGGCAGTCTCTCTTCTGAACTCCTTTCCCTCTTCGGGGGGGGGGGGGGGCTGGCCTTCAAGGCTATGCAGAGGCCCCTTTCTCTTGCAGACTGTCGGCGCCTACCCCCCTCATAACAGGTACCTCCCTCTAGTTTGGTTATTCCTTCTGCCTGTCCACTGGGACACCGGGTGCTGAAGCCTCAGGTGGCACAGGCACTGTCATCTTCTGATACCTCCCCAGATTATCCCCTAAGAAGGTCCCTCACAGAAATAAGTGCAAGAGGAAGCACTTGGATTCCGCCCAGGAATCAGTCGATGAAGGGACAGATTTCGATGAGGTGGAATGGTCCCCGCGGTCACCCCATGAAGATTTCTCATTTCGAGACACCTTGGAAATTTTAAAACAGAGGAATGGCTGGATGTCCCAAAACTCCTCTTCTGAGGAATCTTGTTTACCTGCAGGCTTTCAGCACCCACCAATGTACCTCTTGGGTGACTCCGCCCGCTGAGAAACTCATTCATTTGATTTCACAGCGGGCGTGGAAGGCTCCAGGCACCATCGAGCACATCCCCAAAAGACCAGATAAGATGCTTTCTCACCCCCTAAGATGAAAAGTTTTGGCCCAAGGGGTTAGCAGTAGATGCTATGGTCATAGTGGCTGCCACTAAAAAGCAGTTACCTGAGGAGAGTTCCGCTGTCCATCTGCCCAACAAGGAGTCTCAGGCCATGGGCAGATTTGGGAACTGGGTCTACGCTTCTTCGACCTTCACTATAAGGTCCTTGAACTTTTTGGCACATTTCACCAGGCTCATCTGTATCTTATCTATGAGTTTTCAGACACCCTGGCGGAAGCTGTAGCTGAGGGAGTCCAAGAGAATGTGGCTTTCCAGTTAGCCATCTTTGGAGTCTGTGTCCAGTTCATCCATGAGGCTGATCACCCATACAGCCAAAGTGACATGTAGAGCAGTGGGTACAGGCATCACCATTAGGAGACATGCCTGGATGTGCCTGCGTGATTTTGTGGAACCATTCAAGTCTTCTTTCGCAAGTGCTGCATTTGACAGAACATCCTTGTTTGGCCCTAAAGTGAAAGAGACTTTTTCCAGGTGTGAGAAAGATGGTAAGACCCTTTCTGCTGTGGGCGTGCATTTTTCTACCGCCCAAAGGTAATTTTCTAGGAACCAGAGGAATGGTAGAAAAATGTGGTTCAAGAAATCCCTGGGGCCTTTCCAAGATACACCTGGGAGGGAGTTTCCTCCCAGGGGCAGAGTGTGGAACCAAAACAGATGACGCTGCCCTCGTGGCAGAGGTGGTCCACAAAACCAGGGCTTCAGGGATTCCTTCCCAGGCAAGTCCTTTCAGCATTCCTGAAGGGGGCCCGATTGTCTGCCTCTGGAGGCAGTCTGGGGATGCTTATCCTTGCACCTAAACACCTGGCTAAACTTAACAGATTCCTGAGTGAAACAGATTATATCCAAAGGCTATATCATTCCCTTTTTGTCAACCTCCCCCAATTCACAAGAACATCCCAGATGTTCCACCCAGTCAGAGGGATTCAGCAGTGCAAAAAATCCAGAAACTGCTGGATAAGAGAGTCATTAAATAAGTCCCACCAGATCAATAAGGATCCGGAACTTACTCAAGATTCTTTTTAGTGCTAAAAAAGACAGGATTGGAGACCAATTTTGGATTTCGGTGTACTGAACAAATCTATTCGGCAGACAAAGTTCTGGATGATCATGGTACAGTCTGTTCTTCCCTTTCTGAAGAAAAGATGACTGGATGTGCTCGATAGAGCTTCAGGATGCATATTACCATGTAAAAATGGACAAATGGTCCATAAAGTTCCTCGGCTTCCGGCTGGGAGCTAGTCATCAATTCAGAGTGTTGCCCTTAGGATGTTCACGAAATGCATGCCAGTAGAACCAGCTCACTTGAGACTGCCGGGATTCTGAATGTTTCCATACTTTAACAACTAGCTAATAACTGCTTCGACCAAGCATCAGTTGATAGCAGCCAGAGACTACACCTTCAACATCTGTGCCCAGTTGGGGATAACGATAAATCTAGAAAAGTCACATTTAATCCCAACACACACTTTAGAATTCATAGGGGCAGTTCTTTATACTCCGTCAATGATAACATCTCTTCCTCCAGAATGACATCAGAGAATTTTGGTTCAGGTTCAAAAGGTATTCCACAGAAAGAAGATTCCAGCACAATTAGTCTTGCAAGCTCTAGGATCCATGGCAGCTTCTATAACTGTATTGCTGCTAGCCAGGTTACATATGAGAATTCTGCAATGGCTGCTAGCCTCCTAGTGGTCTATCCTTCATCACCCACTGTCAGACGAAGTCCTGATCACCATCCATTGCAGAATGGATCTTTTTTGGTGGTTACATTCCGGGTAAATTCTTCATGGTCATGCCTTTGTTTTTCCAGAGTGCACAGCCATAGTGAACACAGATGCCTCCCAGGGGGGCATTATCTGGGCAAGATGGTCCAGGGTACTTGACCTCCCATTAGAGGGCAACTTGCACATCACTGTCCTGGAGATAAGAGCAGTGCTTCTTGCATTGCAGGCCTTTCAGACAGCTCTTCTTCAGGGACTATTGCAGTTTAAATGGACAATGTTATTGTTTGGTACATCAACAAACTGGGAGGAACCAAATCTTACCCCCTTTGTCAAAAAGCCTTCAGGCCATGGCAATGGGTGACCTCGTCCAACCACTTTCTAATAGCAGAGCACATTCCAGGGAGTTTGTGTGATTGCAGACAAGCTGAGCAGATGCATACTTCAGCCTCTTGGGTTCTCTCAGTTTAGAAGTGGCAAAAATTATATTCTGCCGTTGGGGTCAACCTTGCTGCAATCTGTTCATTTCTGCCCTAACAACAAGTGCAGCAATTACTTTGCCCTGATTCCCCCTCTGGGAAAGTCCCCAGAGGCACTGTCCTCCACAGTTGACCCCCTGGTCTCCTGTATGCCTTTCCCCCAATGCCTCTAATTCCCAATTTTTTACAGAAAGCACTCCGGTTGAAGAGCACAGTGATCCTCATTGCACCTTTTTGGCCTTGACAGATTTGGTTCCCCTTTCTTTGGCCTTATCTGATTCGACAACCTTGGATTCTGGACCAAGTGCCAGATCTTCTGGCCCATCCAGACGGTCTTGTTCAGCCAAACATTTCAGACCTCAAGCTGACTGCGTGGTTCCTCCAATTCCATTAATTTCCAGATGTCCAATTATTTCCTCTCCAGTATGCCACATCGTTTTATCGGCACACAAACCTTCCACTCAAAAACTGTACTCCAGTAAGTGGAAGAGATTTACCATTTGGGCCCATAAAAAAAAATCCTTTTTCCACTTCACTAGAACATGTCTTAGACTTTTAGCCTCTCTGTTCAACACTGGAGCTTCTCCATCCACCATCAAACTACATTGGCTGCTATCTCTAATTTTCATAATGATTTGGATGAATGATGTTCATCGTGCTATGCTGCTGCAGTCATCACACTTGGGTTATCCTGCCGTCAGGCGGTCACGCAGTTGGCGAGAATTCCAAAGCCTTGGTCCGGCGTCGGTTGTCGTCACTTCTTCCCTAATGTCAGTGCGGCAGGGGTATAAAAGAGGCAGCCAATGCCATTTTCTTCAGTCTTTCTTGCCGCGCGGTGCCTGAAGCAGAAGCAGTTCACAAGTGCCGGTCGGCCAGCTCCTGAGTTTTCCGAACAGAATTTCAGCCGAAGTCTTCTTTAAAGCTAAGTACCCCGTTGGGGAAACTTTTCTTGCCTCAGACCAATGTCAGACAAAGTTAATAATTGTATTACTTGTGGGAAGCAAATACCTCATAAGGATTTCCATTCCTCTTGTATTCCTTGCCTAGGCCCAGACCACAACGTCTCTGGTTGTCAGTTTTGCGCTAGGTTCAATAAACGCACTATCAAGCGTCGGGCTGATACCGCCCGACATTATTTTGGTAGAAGATTCAATTATATTATGTCATCGGAGCAACCGACATCAGCTATGTTCAAAAAACGCAAGGACAAAGACAGGCAGCCTAGGCCTAGACAAGATACCGAGGTCTCAGTTAGGCCTGCCGCCGGATCCCCGGTACTCGGTGAGGCGCCTACGCAGCCCGTGACTACCGCGGATTCAGAATATTCGACTACCTCTCAGACAGAGGCTTTCAGGCCTCTGGAGCCCGATCCTCCTCAACACGCGGACGCCAGCACGGCTGGCGATCCGGATAGTAGGGACAGGCCTTCGGCTCCCGAAGGTGTATTTAAACGACGACCCTCTCGGTAAAGTCCAACGCTAAGCTAAAAGTGATGACTAAAGTTAAAAAAACGGGTCCACAGACTACCACGCAGGCCCCTATGCCTAAAAAACAGATGCTCAAAATGGCAGAGGACCTGATCACCCTTATCAGAGGTTCACAACCGCCTCCTGACAAAAGGCCTAGACTGGAGGAAGATTACCCTCCTTCTGACCAGGGATCCATTTCCTCAGCAGACTCAGAGGAACAGGATTACCCCTTCCCTTCCTATGAAGACTCTGATGCAGACGAGTCTATCCCCTCTGTTTTTCCTCCTGAGGACTTTTCTTTTGGAGAAACCCTGCACACCATGAGAGAGCATTTCCATTGGGAAGGCCAAGATTATTCTGATTCCAAGAAAAGACTACGGGAGTTTCTTTTTCTTCCTCAGCATAGACCCCTAGCTATTCCACCAGTCTTAGACATTCTGGATGATGTTTATAATGAATCTAGCCTAAATCCAGATTCCATACCACCAGCTCCAGTCAAGCCTGATAGATATTACAGAGTTCCTGACTCTCACAAGTTTTTGTATAAAAGCCCTCCAGCAGACCCATAAACCATTTCCCAAGGTCCCAAAGAGGTTAAGGCCTCTACAGCTAAAAATCCACTACCTGCTGAAAGAGATTCCAGGGCATTAGAAAGATGGGGGGGGAAGGTGTACACGTCTGCCACTTTAGCCATGAGGGCATTAAATTGCCAATTCCACATGATTAAATACCAGCAGTACCTGCTTACTCAGTTAAAACAGAAAATGATCCCTCAAACAGATCAGCCAGATTTCAAAGAGATACAAGATTTGTTGCATGCAACAGAGCAGGTGGGAAAGCATACCCTACAATGTGGTTTTGATTCTTTGGAGGCCTCATGTAGAGCAGCTGTTACAGGATCTGTTATACGTAGGCATGCTTGGCTAAAAGAGCAAACTTTACCAGAACATGTCAAAACAAAGCTACTGGATGCTCCACTGCAAAGGGATGCGTTATTTGGTGTCAAGGCAGAGGAAGTTTTAAAGAAAATGGAAGAAAAGGCAAAATCAATGCCAACAATTAAAGATTTTTTACAGGTACAACCTCCACGCTTCAGCAGAAACTGGCCATCAAAGAACTGGTCCTTTCCTGCTACAGACAGACCCCCAAAGGGGCAGGTACAGACGCCCTAGGGGCAGAGGCCAGGCACAAGGCCCCTTTAGGCCTAGACAATGGCAAGCAACATCTCAAAGAGGGGGAGACGACAGATCTCAACCCTTCAGGAAGCAAACACAATGACTTTCCTCTTCGCCTGCCAAGCAAGATTGCCCAGGCAGCACCTATAGGAGGAAAACTGTCTCTTTTCGCACAAAACTGGCACATCATAACAAAGGACAAATGGGTTTTGGATATTATTACCCGAGGCTACAGATTTCACCTGCACACTTTACCACGGATGAGAGGCATGCCAAATCTGCCAACAAACCAATGGGCAGAGGCACAAAGACAAGTTACAGCCCTCATGGACTTGAAAGCAATTCAGAAGGTACCTACCAAAGAGCAAGGTCAAGGTTTTTACTCAAGACTGTTTCTTGTACCAAGAAAGGACAAAGCCTGGAGACCCATCTTAGACCTTTCAATTCTAAACACTTACCTGGAGATTCCCAAATTCAAAATGCTCACTGTACAGCAACTTCTTCCCATGCTGGGCAAGGAGTCTTTGCTGGTAATGTTGGACCTCCAAGAGGCATACCTGCATGTCCCTATCAGACAAGATTGCAGAAGATACCTCAGATTTTTGGCAGGTACAACGCATTATCAATTCTCTGCATTGCCCTTTGGCTTATCTACTGCGCCCAGAGTATTCACGAAATGCCTGGCATCAGTAATTGCATATTGCAGACAACAAGGGATTCAAATTTATCCATATCTGGACGACTGCCTGATCCAAGTGGACAGCAAAGACATCCTACTGCAGCATCTGGCGTTTGTAACAAAATTGCTAAGTTGCCTAGGGTACACAATAAACAAAAAGAAGTCAAAACTAATACCCTCACAAGAAATAATTTTCCTGGGTGCCAGCTTGAATACAACGACCCAGATGGCTTACCTCATGCCAGACAAGCAAAAACAACTGGCTCAATACTTCAAAAAGATGGCAACTTTTTACCCGGCTCACTGCAAGGAAATTCCTGCAGGCATTGGGGTACATGACATCCTGCATTCAACTAATTGCATATGCAAAGCTGCATATGAGAAAGCTACAATGGTACCTAAAAAGTGTAAGGTCCCAGCACAGGCACAGCCTAGAAACAAGTATACCTCTCATTCCCTGCCTTAAAAAAGAGTTTCTATGGTGGGCTCAAGCATGCCAAGCAAACAAGGGTCTCTCTTTTGTACTACCTCCAGCAAAACAAACCTTGACAACAGATTCATCAGACTATGCCTGGGGTGCACATATGGCAGGACAATGCTTACAGGGCAAATAGTCTGCAAACCAAAGGCATCTGCACATCAATCAAAAGGAGATGCTAGCCGTACAAAATGCACTAACAGCCTTCAAGGACCTTTTGCATCCAGGACAACTTCTAATAAGGACAGACAACACCACAGTAATGTGGTACATAAACAAACAAGGAGGAACTCACTCCTACCCATTATGCAGGCAGGCAATGGCCTTGTGGAACACAGCATTAGCTTACCAAGTACAGTTGCAAGCACAATTCCTGCCAGGAAAGGAAAATTTATTGGCAGACGAATTAAGCAGAAATTTGACAGATCCTCACGAATGGAGACTACACCCACAAGTATTTGCAATGATAATTCAAAGATGGGGCCCACCAGACATAGATCTGTTTGCCTCAACCAGCAGTTGCCAGCTACAAAAAGTTTTGCACAAGGACTTATCCCCTGGCCTGGAAAGTGGATGCCCTTTCATTCAGTTGGGCAGCATTGTCAGTCTACGTCTTCCCTCCTCTGCCTCTACTGACAAAGGTACTACTGAAAGTCAGATCAGACAGACCACATATGATCCTCATTGCTCCGGACTGGCCACGTCAGCACTGGTACCCACTATTACGAAGCCTGACTCACAGCCCTCCATGAATCTTACCTCAATTCCCCAAGCTCTTAACTCAACAAAACTCTCAGATCCTTCACAGCCAACTCAGAACCTTAAACCTAGCTGCATGGAAGATACCTTAAATTACCAATCTACTCTCCTCTCAAAGGATGTCCTGAATGTCATTCTGGAGGCCAGGAGGCCCAGCACCAGAAAAACTTATTCAGACAAATGGAAACGTTTTTGTGCATGGAACCAGGCCAAAGGTCTAGATCCTGGCATCCCAAACATTCCACAAATACTCCAATATTTATCTGAGATGCTACACAAAGGACTTTCTTTTTCATCTATAAAGATCCATGCTTCAGCAATTTCAGCTCATTATGATACGGATCCTTCCATTTTCTCTCACCCTTTACTAAGGCAGTTTCTCAGAGGGGCAAAGAACATAAGACCCCCCCCCCCCCCCAGAAAACCACCATCTCCATCTTGGGATCTAAATTTTGTGCTAGAAAAACTAACACTTCCTCCTTTCGAACCTGCCTTTTCAGCGGATCTACAATATTTATCATGGAAAACAGCTCTACTGCTGGCAATCACCTCAGCACGCAGGGTCTCAGAATTGCAGGCATTTATGGCAGTGGAACCTTTCCTCATTTTCCATCAGGACAGAGTGTCTTTAAGAACCAACCCTTTCTTCATGCCAAAGGTAGTTTCCAGTATGGCTCTCAATCAGACCATACACCTGCCCACTTTTTATCCAAACCCACAGAGTAAAGGAGAAAGACTCCTTCACTCTTTGGACATTCACAGACAGCTGCGTTACTATTTGGACAGGACAAAGGCCTTCAGAAAATCTGACCAACTTTTTGTATCCTATGCAGCAGGGTCAGAAGGAAAATCTGTTTCCAAACAGACCATCTCCAAATGGATAGCACATTGTATCCGCTTTTGCTATTCTCACCATGGGAAACCAGTGCCTGCTAACATTAGGTCTCATTCTACCAGGGCTAAAGCAACCTCAGCAGCTTTCCTCTGAGGAGTCCCAACAAAGGACATTCTGGAGGCAGCCACCTGGAGTTCAGTGCACACCTTCGCCAAACATTACCACCTTCCTCTATACTCAAAATCCAGGGCTGGCTTTGCCACTGCAGTTCTGTAGGGCATCCTAGCTGCGCCCAACATAGTATAGCTCCTTCCACCCAACCGTAGCTTTGGGACTCAACCCAAGTGTGATGACTGCAGCAGCATAGCACAATGAACATAGTACAGTTTTGTACCTACCATAAATGTAGATGTTCGAGTACTTATGCTGCTGCAGTCCAGGTTACCCTCCCTCCATCCCCACTTTCTAACGGTGATTTCCTTTATCTACAGGTTCATCAACCTTCTGGATGCATGTCTATATGGTGTATTTGCTTACAACTACCACTATTGTTTTTCCTCTAAAGTATGTTTTGCAAACCACTTATTTTGCCTTACTAGATTGGGGCACCTGACATCTGGGGCAAGAAAAACTGAAGAAAATGGCGTCGGCTGCCTCTTTTATACCCCTGCCGCACTGACATCAGGGAAGAAGCGACGACAACCGACGCCGGATCAAGGCTTTGGAATTCTGGCCCGACTGCAGGACCGCCTCACGGCAGGATAACCCGTGTGTGATGACTGCAGCAGCATAAGTACTCGAACATCTACATTTATGGTAGGTACAAAACTGTACTTTTTTTAGCCTGTTGAAGACTTTGGAAATTGTTCCTAAGAGGCACACTTTAAAGATCCGATTCCTCCTTGGGACTTGATCCTAGTACTGCAGGCACTAACACATTCCCCCTTTGAACCCTCTGCAGAATGCAATTTGAAGTTTTTATCTTGGAAGACACTCTCTTTGGTAGCATTACTTCCACCAGAAAGATTTCAGAGATCCAGGCCTTATCTAAACTTCCTTACCTAGTTTTCCATAAGGATAAGGTATCTTTACAAACGAACCCCTCCTTTCTACCTAAGGTAGTATTAGATGCTAATATTGATCAGATGATTAATTTACCGGTGTTCTTCCCAAATCATTCTAACAAGGGAGAATAATACATCCTACATTTACTAGACATCCATAGACTATTATGTTTCTATCTTCACAGAACAAAAAACATAAGACTATCAAGCCAACTGTTTGTTTCTTTTTCCATTGCAAAGTTAGGCAAGGCCAGTCAGCAAGATTACTCTCTAAGTGGCTGAAAGACTGCATTTAATTCATTTATAATAAGATTAAATTAACCTTGCCCAAACCTGTCAAAGCACATTCTACAAGGTCTATAGCCACTTCAGCTGTCTTTCAGTCTACAGCTTAAATGGATGACACATTTGCAGCAGCTAGGCTTTTTCCCATACCTTTATTACTCATTACAAACTGGATTTGATCTCTCGGGGAAGATCATCCTTTGGCTCAGTGGTGCTCAGGAATACCTGCCGTGACTCCATCCAGGATTTTAGGTAGCTGGAAATTCTGTCCCATCTGTCAAGGATGAAATGAAGATTGACGACATCAGATAAAGCACTCCATCTGTGTTGTCTGTCTTCATTCATCCTTGACCCCCACCCACCTCAGTTTTTGGTGGAGCTGATCATATTCAGTTGAACTGGTATGTTATCCAAGCACAGTAGATAAGGCTTCCATTTGGATTACCTGCTGTTTGTACATGTGTAAATGTATATACGGTTTGCATGTTTCTATACTTTCTGTAAACTCGATCTGAGGTAATTAAGAGAGAGGGATTCTGGGTGAAGCTCGAGAGGTTTTGGCTGGCACGAGCTGTAGTAACAGCTAAGTCTGTTCCGATATTGGAACCAAACCCATCTATCAAGGAAGAATGACAGCACAGATGGAACGTTATGGTGAGCACATAACTTCTTTTTTCCTTTGTCTTGGGCTCTGAAGGAAATCCAGTCTTCAAGCAAACTATTTAGAAGTGGATCTTCTATATTTCTTCTTGTTACATCAGTCAAGGCAAAAAGCCCCCCCCCCCCCCCCCCGAATCTATTGGGACCCATTCAGCTAGGGCCACTTCTACCTCCACTGCTTTCCTGAGGGTAGTGCCTATCAGAGACGTTCTGGAAGCAGCTACCTGGTCATCAGTGCATACCGTTACCAAGCACTACCATCTGTCAGCCTTCTCCAAGTCCAGAGCAGGATTTGCCACAAGAGATCCGTCAGAGCTGGATGTGAGGATACCTTATATGCTTGGTATGGATTGCCTCTCAGTGGCCTTTAGAAGACTGAGTACAGAGATAAGATGTTAACGTGATCTGTGTAGAACAGGGTATTCATACCCTGGATTCTCCTGGTGAGGAACTTTTGAGGGCATTCCAGCTGTTACAAGTGACCGGCAAAGTTCATGCCAAAGAGGGCTTTGTACTCGATGATGGGTTTGAAAAGTTGAAAAACAACCACAGGTGGCAAGACAAATCCAGGGAACAAAATATAATCCACTGAGGCAAGTTATAATCCACTGAGACAAGTTTTAATTCCTAAAAAACAAGTTGTGTAAGCGCTTTCATCTTGCTTCTATGAGCAAGACTTCATCAGACAAACAGAACTAATGTAAAATGCAGCTATTTACAGTGTAGCTGTTTGAAATGTCACATGCTAAACATCAATTAGCTTCTAAAAGCAAAAGTACAGATATTTAAAAACATTTTAATATAAATACAAATACTAAGTAAATAAGCTTGAATAAATAAGCAAGCATGAATAAAACTGACAAAGAATAAACATGCACACTGAGGATGACCTGATTTTAAGAAAATGATATAAAAAACTTGGTTTAAAAACTGTACTAAATAATTAATGTGCAAAATGAGCAATTAATTTAAAAGAGCAATTCATTTAAAAGAACTAACCACTAGTAAAATCATATATCCCATATTAACCAGCCTGTCAGTTAACTAATATAATACAAAAAAATAAAAAATACAGAGAATGTAAGTATTTCTACTAAGGTTCAGTGATGTAAACAAACAACAAATGTACAGAAGAAATGTTCAATTACCTCGGCAGACTCTTCAGTTTTAAAACACAAGACAAAGAACATAAATCATTTAGCTTTGGTACATTATTGGCATTCAATTTTATTTGCCATAATAATTCGCACAGTTCTAGCTTAAGGGTGAGGGGTCCCCACCCTAGGATCTTGTTCAATCTGATCAATCGCCCTAAACTTGAAACCATGTTGATGGTGTTCGTGCACATGCTTAGCCAGTGCATTGTCCAATTTTAACTTCCTGATGCTGTAAATATGTTCATAGACCCTGTCCTTGAATCTACGATCAGTCTTACCGATGTAGAAACCAGGGCAGAGGTTACAGGTTGCTAAATAGACCACTCCCTTGGTGGCACAATTAAATCTTTTATTTACATAGTATTTTCTCCCTCTAATGGAGAAGGTATTACCCACCTCCATAAGTCTACACTGGGAACAACTCTCGCATTTATACATGCCTGGGGTTCTGGCAACTGGAGTCCTACCCCTCTTCAACAAACTTTTAAGGTTCTGCCCTCTTCTGTAGACAATTCTGGGTTTGGGTTTGAGGATACAAGTCAAATTTGTATCGGAACTAAGTAAAGTCAAATTTTTATATAAAATTTGTCGTACTAACTTGCTCAACTAAAGATGTCAGCCCCCAACACTTTGACATCCTTAGTTGAGCAGAGCCAGTCATATAAAGCAAACCCACTCAAGGTGACTTTTATCGCATCATTCAGTATCGATGCTAAGTTAGTATGACAAATTTTATATAAAAATTGGACTTTACGTAGTTCTGATACAAATTTGATTTCTATCCTCGAACCCAGACCCAGAATTGTCTATAGAAGAGGGCAGAACCTTAAAAGTTTGTTGGAGAGTGGTAGGATTCCAGTTGCCAGAACCCAAGGCATGTATAAATGTGAGAGTTGCTCCCAGTGTAGACTTATGGAGGTGGGTAATACCTTCTCCATTAGAGGGAGAAAATACTACATAAATAAAAGATTTAATTGTGCCACCAAAGTAGTGGTCTATTTACCAACTTGTAACCTTTGCCCTTGTTTCTACATTGGTAAGACTGATAGTAGATTCAAGGACAGGGTCTATGAACATATTTACAGCATCAGGAAGTTAAAATTGGAGAATGCATTGGCTAAGCATGTGCACGAACACCCTCAACATGGTATGTTATGTAGTCCAATCTCGCCTTCATTCTTACCCGTGGGTTTGGAGCCGAACCTCGGCTCCGGCTCGGCCATACTCTAGCTCGAAGTTTTCAATTGGCTCGTGGCTAAGAGGTATCCCATCATGCAATAGGTCTATTCCCCAGATCTCGTTTGCCACTCATTACACTCAGACGTGGTCTCTCTTTTGGCCGTGGCTAAGTATACTGTTTATAAACTTTTTATAAACTTTTGATTTGTTGCTCAAAAAAGCTATTTTCATAGCTCTTTGTATGTGGTAGTGGTGTTATACTGCCTTTGTTTTGCTTCTTTTGCTGTTTTGTGGCCTTTTCGTTGGCCGTTTTGGTATCCCATTCGTTTCCTTTCTTCCCACGGGCTAGGCTCGTTTCAGTTAGAGGACCTAGTCCTCCCCATTGTCTCCATGTGGTCTTTGGTTTGGTGCTCCATTCTGTTAGCTTTTAGTGTTGTCATGTCTGGCTAGTGGTGCTATCCTGCCTTTGTTTTCCCAGGCTAGGCCTGTTTAAGTTAGAGGACCTAGTCCTCCCTGTAGTCTTTTTTCCCTCCGGTTACTAGGCCATTTTTAGTTAGAGGCTCTAGGTTTCCCGTGCGGGGTTTAGTTCGGTCCAGTGTGTGTATATATTGCTTTGTACCTGTGTGTTTTCTCCTTTATTCAGCATGTCCAAGGATTCTAAGGAACACAGACCTTCGGGCTTAAAAAGTGTGTTGAATGCAACAATAAAATTTCTTTGACTGATGGGCACTCTGTGTGCATGTACTGCTTGTGGGCTATTCACCTCCAAGAGTCCTGCTTGTTTTGTCATTCCTTCAGTCCCCGTTTACTACAGGAGAGGAAGAACAAGCTCATTTTGAAAGGACTACTTAAACACTCCTTCGAGGAAGACTTGGATAAGTCTTCCAGTGCCTTATCCTCTCCAGCTAAAAAGGACAAAAAAACTTCTAAGAAGCGCTCTCCGGCTCCGTCTGTTTCTTCGGAGCCACCAGAGAAGTTGCTAGAACAGCTTCTCCTTCTTCAGTTCCATTGCCCTCGGTGCTGACAGAAGGTAGTGTCTTGACAAAGTCCGTATCGGCTCCCAGCCTTCCGGAGCTGGTCATGGATATTTTGGTTCCGAGCCGGTCTCCAGTTATTCGACCGATTTCTCCTTTACACAAGTCCCCTTCCATAGGGAGATCCAGATCTCCAGCTATATCCTCCAGGTCCCTTTCTGATGAGGACGTTGATAGAGTGGTGAAGAAACTGCTTCAGTCATCAGTGTTGGCCAAAGTGATTTCGGCTCCGACCCAGTCGGCTCCAGAGCCTATGGCCTCTTCATCCTTTGTTGATGTTCTTCGTGTTTCACTGTTGCAGTCATTACATTTGGGTAATCTGCTGGCAGGTTGCCCTCAGTCGGCCTGAATTCCAAAGTCTTGGGTCCTGCATCGATTGCTGTCTCCTCTTCCATGACGTTTGGTCGTCAGGGGTATAAAACAAGCAGCCAATGTCATTTTCTTTAGTCTTTCTTGCCACGCAGTGCCCGAAGCAGAAGCATTTCGCAAGTGCCAGTCGGCCGACTCCTGAAATATTCGAGTTTGAGTTTCAGAACCGAAGTCTTCACTAAAACTAAGTACCCCATTGGGGAAACTTTTTTCTTGCTCCATACCGATGTCAGAAGAAGGAGGCAAATACCTCATAAGGATTTCCATGTATACTGTATTCCTTGCCTAGACCCTGATCACAACGTGCCTGGCTGTCGGTTTTGTGCTGGATTTAACCAATGCACTATTAAGCGTCGGTATAGTTTTGCCTCAAAGTATTTTGGAAACAGATTTAACTACCCAGAAATGTCGTTGGATAGCAATCTGACTACCGGAGTACATAAAAAAACACAAAGAAAAGGACAGAGAGAGACAGTCAAGGTCCAAAACCGACGACGAAGCTTCTTCTAAGCCAGTCGCCGGTTCGCCGGTACTCAGTGAGGTGCTTTCGCAGTCCCTGATACCCGCTACTTTGGAGCCACAGGCCTCTACCGACACCCATGTCAAGTCCGTCCTGCCACAAGATACTCAAAGTATTGGACCCACGGATGTATCTCCCTCGGATAGGTCCGGAGCCGCTGAGCAGGCACCGGCTTCTGAGGGTGTATTCAGGCCTCAACATTTTTATATCAAACCGATGACAGCTGCAAAACTAAAGACAAAAGCAATTTCTAAAACTAAAAAAACAATGCATGAGCCACGTGCACAGGCCTCTATGCCTAAAAAACAGATGATCAAAATGGCTGAAGACCTTATTACCTTGATCAGGCGTTCCTATCCCCCTCCAGATAAGAGGCCTAGGCAAGACACTGATTATGAATCTTCAGATCAGGTTTCTATTTCTTCAGATTCCTCTTCTGATCAGGAATTATCTATACCTCCTTATGAGGATTCTGATGCAGAGGAGTCTATACCATCTACATCACCTCCTGAGGATTATTCATTTGGAGAAACCTTGCATACTTTGAGGGAGGATTTTCACTGGGAGAGTCACGATTTCTCAGAATCAAAAAAGAGGCTCAGGGATTTCCTTCTCCCTCAGCACAGGCCTTTAGCCATGCTCCGTTTTAGACATTGTGGATGATGTGTTTTCGGAGTCAAGCTTGACCCCTGACTCCTTACCTCTGGCTCCCAGCAAGCCTGACAGATATTACAGGGTTCCTGACTCGCACAAATTTTTATTTAGAAACCCTGCTGCTGATCCTGAAACTATTTCACAGGGTCCAAAGGGAGTTAAGGCCTCAAAAGCAAAAAATCCTACCCCCTCTGACAGAGATTCAAGGGTACTGGATAGATTGGGAAAAAAGGTTTATACATTTGCAACCTTTGCAATTAGGGCCTTAAACTGCCAGTTTCATATGCTCAAGTATCAGCAACATGTTATGGGATTGCTGAAATAAAAATGATGTTGATTTCTGAATGTGCAGAAAATAAAGAATTGCAGGAATTATTGCATGCAGCTGAACAGGTTGGAAAGCATACTTTGCAATGTGGTTTTGATTCTTTAGAGGCCTCCTGCAGGGCCGCAGTAACTGGATCTGTGATTAGGAGGCATGCCTGGCTAAAGGAACAAAATTTGCCTGATCATGTTAAAGCTAAATTACTAGCTGCACCTTTACAGCATGATACTCTTGTTTGGTATTAAGGCAGAAGAGGTTTTAAAGAAAATGGAAGACAAAGCTAAGTCTATGCAAACTGTAAAAGACTTCTTACAAGTGCAGCCACCAAGATTCAGTAGACACTGGCCTACAAAAATTTGGTCCTTTCCTGTGTCAGACAGAGCTCAAAGGGGCAAATCCAGACACACTAAGGGTTCCAGATACCAGGCACAAGATTCATACAGGTGAAAGCAGTGGGGCGCTTCTACCTCCAAATCTGGAGGAGATAAAGCGCAAACCCACAGAAAACAGTCCCAATGACTTCCCTCTGCCTTCACCAAGCAGTTATCTTTTGGCAGCACCCTTAGGGGGAAAATTAGCACTTTTTGCTCAAAATTGGCAGTTGTTAACCCAGGACAAGTGGGTGCTAAACATAGTATCACAGGGATACAGATTCCATTTCCATACTCTGCCAATGGCAAACAGTTGGCCATATCTGCCAAAAAATCAATGGGCAGAGGCACAGAAACAGGTTACGTCCCTCGTGGATATGGAGGCCATTCAGCCAGTACCAGAACAGGAAAAAGGACAAGGTTTTTACTCAAGACTATTCTTGGTACTCAGAAAGGACAAGGCCTGGCGGCCAGTACTGGATTTATCGATTTTGAACACATACGTGGACATTCCAAAATTCAAAATGCTGACTTTGCAGCAGCTTCTGCCCATGTTGGGCAAGAATGCTTGGCTGGTGACATTAGACCTAAAAGAGGCATACCTGCATGTCCCAATAAGGCAATTGTGCAGAAGATATTTCAGATTCAAGGCTGGCTTAATCCATTAGCAATTCTCTGTACTGCCCTTTGGCTTATCTACTGCGCCCAGGGTCTTTACAAAGTGCCTGGCACCAGTAATTGCATTTTGCTGACATAGAAGTATTAAAATATATCCTTACTTGGACAACTGTCTCATTCAAGCAGACAGCAAGGACATTCTTCTTCAACACCTGGCGTTTGTGAAAAGGCTTCTAACATGCCTAGGGTACACAAACAAAAAGAAATCACAACTGGTACCCTCTCAAAACATAACATTTCTGGGTGCAAGCTTGAATACAACTGCCCAGGTGGCTTACCTCACGCCAGACAAGCAAAGACAACTGACTACTTACTTCAAACTGATGGCAACAAAAACCCAGTTATCTGCAAGACAAATTCTGCAGGCTTTGGGCTTCATGGCATCCTGCATCCTACTGATTCCATATGCAAGACTGCATATGAGGAAACTTCAATGATACCTAAAATGTTTATGGAGTCAACATTGTCGCAGTCTGGAAACAGTGATTTCTCTCATTCCCTGCCTACAACAGGAGTTTCTATGGTGGGCAAAGGCATGTCACCAAAACATGGGACGGGCCTTCACTCTACCCCCTGCCAGCCAAGCCTTGACAACAGACGCATCAGATTATGCTTGGGGGCCCACATGGCAGGAAGATGCATTCAGGGCATATGGACCCCAAAACAAATGCATCTACATATCAACCAGAAAGAGATGCTAGCTGTTCAAAATGCCCTGACAGCCTTCAAGGACTTATTTCATCCAGGACAACTACTGATAAAGATGGACAACACCACTGTCATGTGGTATATAAACAAGCAGGGGGGCACGCACTCATACCCCCTTTGCAGATTAATCGTGGCACTGTGGAACTCAGCTTTGACTTACCAAATACATCTTCAAGCTCGATTCCTGCCAGGAAAGCAAAATAATCTGGCAGATGATTTAAGCAGAAACCTTATGGATCCTCACAAGTGGAAACTAGATCCACAAGTCTTCAGCATGATAACAAAGAAATGGGGGAGCCCATACATAGATCTATTTGCCTCCCCTCAAAATTATCAATTGAAAAGATTCTGCACAAGGACTTATCACAGACAAGCATGGAAAGTGGACGCCCTATCCTTCAGTGCCTCTTATTCCCAAGGTCCTCCTAAAAGTCAGAAAAGAGAAACCAAAGATGATACTAATTGCCCCGGACTGGCCCGGCCAATACTGGTACCCAGTCCTAAGTAACTTGTCTCAATACCCAGCTTGGACCTTACCTCAAAGACCTCAACTACTGTCCCAGCAAAACAATCAGATCCTGCACAATCAACTCCAGACACTGAACCTGGCAGCATGGCTGATCATGTAGTTATACAAACAACACCTCTCAGTAAAGCTGTGATGGATGTCATTTTGGAAGCCAGAAGGCCTAGTACTAGAAAATGTTATGCTGACAAATGGAAGAGATTCTGTGCTTGGAATCCAGCACAAGGAAATGATACAGCAGAACCAAATATTCCTCAGATATTACAATACTTGACTGAGATGCTTGACAAAGGCCTGTCTTTCTCATCAATTAAAATCCATGCCTCTGCCATTTCGGTTCATTACAGTACAGAGCCACCAATCTTTTCTCATCCTTTACTAAAGCAGTATCTTAGAGGAGCCAAAAATTTAAGGCCTCCTAGAAGATCACCAATACCTGCATGGGACCTCAATTATGTGTTGGAAAAGCTCACCCTGCCTCCATTTGAACCAGCTGCTACTGCTGGTATATCTTTTTTTTCATGGAAAACAGCTCTGCTACTAGCAATTACTTCAGCAAGAAGAGTCTCAGAGCTACAGGCCCTCATGGCTGTGTAGCCTTTTATCATATTTTACGCAAACAGGGTGTCTCTGAGGACAAATCCAACATTTATGTCTAAGGTGGTTTCCAGTGTGGCTCTTAACCAAACTATTCATCTGCCAACCTTTTATCCAAATCCGCAGAACAAGGGGGAGAGAATTCTGCATTCCTTGGATGTGCACAGACAGCTAAAATTCTACTTGACCGGGACTAAAGCTCTAAGAAAAACTGAGCAATTACTAGTGACATATACTGCAGGATCAGAAGGAAAGGCTATTTCAAAACAGACTATTTCAAAGTAGATAAGCCACTGCATCAGTTTCTGCTACTTACACCATGGTAAACCTGTGCCCAAGGGCATTAGGTCTCATTCCACCAGAGCTGCAGCTACTTCAGCAGTCTTTCTCAGAGGAGTACCAACCAAAGACATTCTAGAGACTGCTACTTGGAGTTCTGTTCACACCTTTACAAAGCATTATCATTTGCCTCTCTACTCTTTAAGTCCAGGGCAGGCTTTCCCACTGCAGTTCTGCAGGGCCTTATAGCCGCACCTAATGCTGTTTAGCTCCAGCCTCCCAACCATAGTTTTGGGATTCTACCCAAATGTAATGACTGCAACAGTGAAACACGAAAAACATAGTACAGTTGTGTACACTTACCATAAATGTAGATGTTCGAGTGTATTCACTGTTGCAGTCCAGGTTACCCTCCCGCCATCACCCTTTCATTCTGGAGTTTATCTTTCCTTCTTTATCTTCTACAACCTATGTGGTGTATTTGCTTGTAGATGAAGGTAAAGTTTATATTGATGCATGTATATATATATATATATATATATATATATATATATATGTGTGTGTGTGTGTGTGTGTGTGTGTGCGTGTGTGTGTGTGTGTGTGTATGTGTATATATATATATATATATATATTTTTTTTTTTTTTTTTTGCTACCCTTTTGGGGGCACCTGACATCTGGGGCAAGAAAAACTAAAGAAAATGGCGCCGGCTGCTTGTTTTATACGCCTGACGACCTGACGTCATGGAAGAGGAGACAGCAACCGATGCAGGACCCAAGACTTTAGAATTCAGGCCGACTGAGGGCAACCTGCCAGCAGATTACCCAAATGTAATGACTGCAACAGTGAATACACTCGAACATCTACATTTATGGTAAGTGTACACAACTGTACTTTCTTCCTCCAAGCCTTTCTCGGCCTTCGGAGCCAGAGTTGTCTGTTCCGTCGGGTGCCGTTAGGTCGGTTCCAGTAGCCTGGCCTCTCGGTTCTAATTTCCGCTCCCATTGGCTCCGTCCATGGGGTCGAGGGTCCACGGTTCTCCATTCGGACCTGAGGGGGATCAGCCTTCATTGGTTCCGAGCCTTCCTCTCGGTGCTTCGGTTCGAGTGAGCTTGGACCTGACATCCGCTGTGGACATCATCTCCTCGGCGCTGAGGGCTACTACTGTATCCTCTACAGTTAGTCAGCCTTCGGAGCGGGGGGGATTAGCCTTCGAGGTTATGAGGAGCGTGCTGGCCAGGTCGTCAGCTGCATCCTACGGCACCAATACTCTGCCTCCTCCAGCACCGGTGTCTGTTTTGGATCACCCTCTATCCCTGGGCAGCGGAGACCCTAAGCCTCAGGATACCTCCATGAGTGGTCCCCAACTTTCTGACGTCTCCCCAGAGGAGCCCACCAGAAAGAGATTGTGTAAGAGGAAACACCTCGACTCCCTAGATGAGTCTCACGTCGAACGCCGACCTCGAGGAGTCAGAGTGATCCCCCAAGTCGTCCTCTGAAGATATCTCTTTTTCAGATATCCTTGAGATCTTGAAGCAGAGAGGCGGATGGCCCTCCAAATCCACTTCTGATGAGGAGTCTGTATTCTTGAAGGCTTTTGGGTCTCAACCCTCTGCCTCTTGGGTTTCTCCCCCTTTCGATGAGCTACTAGATCTTGTCTGTCGAAAGGTGTGGGAAACTCCTGACACTGTGGAACCGTTCCCTAGGAGACCCAATAAGTTTTTGTCCGCCCCCACTGACAAGGGATATCTAACAAAAGATGTTCCAGTAGATGCCATGGTGTGGCAGCAGCCACCAAGAAGGAACTTGCTGAAACTTCGTCTACCGTCCATCTGCCTAACAAGGAGTCCCAGGCTATGGGCAGGTATGGGAAGCGTGTGTTTACCTAAGTGACCTTTACACTGTGGTCGCTGAACTACTTGACACATTTTACAAGGCTCCAGAGAGATCTCCTAAAAGAGCTAGGAGATTCTGTACAGGGTAACATTTCTGATGCCGTGGCACAGAAGATCAATGCACAGATGTCTACTCTAAATTCCCTTACCAACTTCTCCATGAGGTGGATCTCATACGCAGCCAATGGAGCGAGTGGGGCAGCGGGTTCCGGAGTCTCTCTTAGGAGGCACTCCTGGATGCGTCTGTGCAATTTCGCGGAGGTCTTAGTCTACTTTCACCAATGCCCCCTTTAACGGTTCATCGTTGTTTGGAACCAAGGTGAAGGACACTCTCACTAGGTGTGAGCAGGAAGGAAAAACCCTGTCTGCCGTGGGTGTCCATTTTTCCATGCCTTCTAGACCTTACCCCAAGGGCCAGAAGGGTGGGAAATGTGGTTCAGGAAGTCGCAGAGGATTTTTTCAGGACGCACAAAGTGATTTCCCCTCCAGAGGCAGGGGAGGGAGTGGAAATTCAGTTAGATGCCGCCCTAGAGGCAGAGGAGGCCCGCGTAACCAGGGGGACCGTGATTCCTTTCATGGTTCTCCTTACCAGCGCTCCTGAAGGGAGGCCCGACTGTGCGTCTCTGGAGCCAGTTGGGGGTCTCATTTCTTTGATCCCAGAAGCCTGGAAAGACGTCACCCAAGATGAGTGGGTATTAAAGATAATTTCCAGAGGTTATCATATTCCCTTCTCTTCTCCTCCCCCGCCAACCAAGAGAATCCCAGACGTTCCACCCAGTCACAGGGATTCCACAACTTTAGAAATAAAAAAGTTGCTTTCAAAGAGAGCCATCCAGCCTGTCCCCACAGACCAAGTAGGATTAGGGACTTACTCCCGATTCTTTTTGGTGCCGAAAAGAACAGGGGACTTGAGACCCATCTTGGATCTCAGCCGATTGAACCTTCATGTACAAAAGTCCAAGTTCCCCATGGTCACCTTACAGTCAATACTCCCTCTTTTAGGGAAAGATGTGTGGGTGTGCTCCAACGACCTCAAAGATGCTTACTACCATATCAAGGTGGACAGGGCATCGAGAAGTCAACTACGCTTCTGGCTGGGAGCCAGTCATTTTCAGTTTCGTGCTCTGCCCTTTGGTCTCACCACAGCCACCCCCAGGGTGTTCACCAAATGCATGGCAGTGGTAACGACTCACTTGAGACGTCAGGGATTCCAAGTGTTTTCGTACCTGGACGACTGGCTCCTTTCTGCCACCACCAGGCATCTACTGTTACAGACCAGGGACGCCACCATTATACTGTGCCAAAGGTTAGGAATTTCTCTAAATTGGAAAAAAGTCTGCCTTGTTGCCCTCGCAGCGTTTCACTTTTATCGGCGCCGAACTAGATACAGTGCTCATGAGGGCCTTCTTACCAGAAGAGAGAATTCAGGCTGTGCAACAGCAGGTCTATGCCTTACTACCATTGAGGAAGGGTAAAAGTGGTCCTCAAGTTATTAGGGACCATGGCTGCTACGATCATGCTAGTTCCCCTTGCCAGACTACACATGAGAGTTCTTCAGTGGCTGCTTTTCGCCCAATGGTCACTACAGCATCTTCCACTCTTCCATTCTATTCTGATTACGGACATGTGCAAGCAGGATCTACGCTGGTGGCTTCAGGCCAGCAATCTCAACGTGGGCAAGCCTTTTGTTCCATCTACTCCAGTTGCCATGGTGACCACGGATGCCTCCCAGATAGGGTGGGGGGTATTATCTCGGCAGGACAGTCCAAGGCATGTGGCAGGATCACAAGACCCATTTGCATATCAATGTCTTGGAGATGAGAGCAGTGCAATTAGCGTTGCAAGCACTTCAGAGCTTTCTCCCTCTAGGGACCATTGCAATCCATTCAGACAACATGTCAGTGGTATGGTATCTGAACAAGCAGGGAGGAACCAAATCATACCCCCTTTGCAGAGAGGCACTTCGAGTTTGGCAGTGGGCGGTATCTTCCCAACGCTTTCTAGTTGCAACGCATATACCGGGGAAGTCCAGTGTGATTGCCGACAGGCTGAGCAGAGCTATCCTAATGCCTCACGAGTGGTCCCTGAACAATTATGTTGCAGAGAAGATATTCCACAGATGGGGTTAGCCTTGCTGCTATCTATTTGCCAGCCCTCTCCATGCCAAATGCAGCAGTTACTTCACCCTTATTCCCCCAGAGGGGGAGACACCCAGGGACACTCTGGTTCACGATTGGCCCTCCGGTCTTCTCTATGCCTTTCCGCCGTTACCTCTGATATCAAAGGTCATTCAGAAAGCACAGTCTTTGGGAAGCAAAATGATCCTCATTGCCTCACACTGGCCATGTCAGATTTGGTTTCCCTTCCATCAACTCTGTCTAATGGACAAGCCCTGGATTCTGGACCCAGCTCCAGATCTGCTGACTCGTATGTCAGGACAGTTCCATCCCTCCATCCAGACCAAGTTGACAGATTGGCTGCTCCAGTTCCGTCCTTAGTCAGGCTTCATGATTTTTCTCCGGACGTGGTCCATATTCTATCATCTTCCCACAAGCCTTCTACCAGGAAGATTTATTCCAGTAAGTGGAAGAGATTTTCTATTTGGGCCCGTGAGAGACATATTGATCCTTATACAGCGCCTATTTCGGCAATATTAGAATTTCTTTCTCAACTGTTCAGTCAGGGATCAGCTGCAGCAGCCATTAAAGTGCAACTGGCAGCGATTTCTACCTTTCACGTTGCTAATGAGCCCAACCTTATGGCTCGTAGGCTTTGTAGGGCTTTTCTGAAAGAGGACATTGTTACTCCGACCTCCAGCCTTTGATCCAGTAATGCCATGGGACCTCAATTTTGTATTAGAGAAGCTCATCTCAACTCCCTTTGAGCCCACAGCTACGTGTAGCATTAAATTCTTGTCATGGAAGACAGTATTCTTGGTAGCCATAACTTCAGCTAGGCGAGTTTCTGAACTCCAAGCATTATCAATTAAGCCACCTTATTTGGTGTTTCACAAAGATAGGGTCTCCTTAAGAACCAATCCTTCCTTTGTTCCAAATGTTGCCTCTGTTGTCAATATCAACCAATCCATTGAGTTGCCTGTGTTTTTTCCTGAATTCTCCAACAAGGCAGAATTTAAGTTTCATCAGCTAGATGTTCATAGACAATTCTGTTTCTATTTACATAGGACAAAAGATTTCAGGAAATCAGATCAAATGTTTGTCTCGTTTTCAGACACTAGACTTGGGGTTCCTGTTTCTAAGGTAACCTTGTCTCACTGGATCTCCAATTGCATCTAATTTATTTAGGCTTCCAGTGGGAAAGAATTACCCTTTAAAGTGAAGGCTCGTTCTACACGATCTGTGGATACCTCAGCTGCGTTTCAGGCTAAGATGTCTATGGATGATATTTGTGCTGCAGCAACATGGGCTTCGCCTCATACCTTTATTAGTCACTACAAATTAGATCTGGTCTCTACAGGCATATCTTCCTTTGGTTCCACAGTGCTCAAGAGTGTTTTTCACTGAGCCACCCAAGCTCAAGGTGCTGGGCACGCTGTCCCACAGGTGAGAATGAAGGCGAGATTGGACTACATAACATCAAGAAGTTATGTACTCACCATAACGTTCAATGTATGTAGTTTGTCTCGCCTTACATTCATACTAACCCTCCCTCCTTCCCCCTCCTGGAGGTATAGTCTCTAGGTGTCAGTAGTCCTTTCTTTTGGGGTTGTTCTCAGTGTGTGTGTGTGTCTGTGTGTGTGTCTGTGTGTGTGTCTGTGTGTGTGTCTGTGTGTGTGTCTGTGTGTGTGTGTCTGTGTGTGTGTGTCTGTGTGTGTGTGTCTGTGTGTGTGTGTCTGTGTGTGTGTGTCTGTGTGTGTGTGTGTCTGTGTGTGTGTGTGTCTGTGTGTGTGTGTGTCTGTGTGTGTGTGTGTGTGTGTGTGTGTGTGTGTCTGTGTGTGTGTGTGTCTGTGTGTGTGTGTGTGTCTGTGTGTGTGTGTGTGTCTGTGTGTGTGTGTGTGTCTGTGTGTGTGTGTGTGTCTGTGTGTGTGTCTCTGTGTGTGTCTGTGCACTTGCAGAAATCAATATCTCGGGAACAGACCTGTTGCGTGATGGGATACCTCTTCGCCACAAGCCAATTGAAAACTTCGAGCTAGAGTATGGCCGAGCCGGAGCCGAACCCACGGGTAAGAATGTAAGGCAAGATGGACTACATACATCAAACGTTATGGTGAGTACATAACTTCTTGTCCAAGTTTAGGGCGATTGATCAGATTTAACAAGATCCTAGGGGGGGACCCCTCACCCTTAAGCTAGAACTGTGCGAATTATTATGGCAAATAAAACTGAATGCCTATAATGTACCAGGGCTAAATGATTTATGTTCTTTATCTTGTGTTTGAAAACTGAAGAGTCTGCAGAGGTAATTGAAAATTCCTTCTGTACATTTGTTGTTTGTTTACATCACTGAACCTTAGTAGAAATACTTACATTCTCTGTATTTTTTATTTGTTTTATTTTTTTGTATTATATTAGTTAACTGACAGGCTGGTAATAGGGGATATATGATTTTACTAGTGGTTAGTTCTTTTAAATGAATTGCTCATTTTGCACATTAATTATTTAGTACTGTTTTTAAACCAAGTTTTTATATCATTTTCTTAAAATCAGGTCATTCTCAGTGTGCATGTTTATTCTTGGTCATTTTTATTCATGCTGGCTTATTTATTCAAGCTTATTTATTTAACATTTGTATTTATATTAAAATGTTTTTAAATATCTGTACTTTTGCTTTTAGAAGGTAATTGATGTTTAGCATGTAACATTTCAAACAGCTACACTTTAAATAGCTGCATTTTACATTAGTTCTGTTTGTCTGATGAAGTCTTGCTCATAGAAGCAAGACTAAAGCGCTTACACAACTTGTTTTTTAGGAATTAAAATTTGTCTTAGTGGATTATAACTTGCCTCAGTGGATTATATTTTGTTCCTTGGATTTGTCTCGCCACCTGTGGTTGTTTTTCAGCATTTGTTGCAGTTATTTTTTACAAGTTTGTTATGGGTTTGAAAATGGCAGAGTAGAGTTGCTGCTGTTACTTCCATGGACTTGGATGCCATACCCTTGCTTATGAGTTATGCGACATAGAATGATTTTCTTACTGTCTGGGCTACCGCTACCTGGTGGTCAAACAGCAGATTGCTGTCTACATATGTTCTCGGATCCCTAGCTATTGTATCAACTCTTAGGGGTGTTTTATCAGAGTAATTAGCTTGGGTGGATCTTGGAGTACCAGAATGCATTGAGTTTTTATCCATGGCTTTTGCAGCAGTCGTTTGTGTTAGACCTCTTGTAGAATGTTGGTGTCATGGGAGAACGTATGATAGCCCTCAATTTATAGTCCTCTGCAAATTTGGTGAGCCAGAGGCCTATGACATTAGCCTTGACTTTTGAGAAGTAGATGCCAAACAGGAGCAGGTCCAACACAGAGTCCTGCAGTACACCACTGGTGAACGGTGTCTTGGTGGAGGTAGTCTCACCAATCCTGATTTCTTTGGTCCTCTCTGTTAGTCAGCTGACAATCCAGCATTTTTTTATGTATGGATTTATTCCTAGATGTTCTTTGTGTTTCACTGTTGCAGTCATCACACTTTGGTTATCTGCCTGCAGGTAGCCCTCAGTCGGCCCGAATACCAGAGTCTTGAGATTTCTGCGTCGGATGTCAGGTTGTCAGGGGTATAAAACATGCAGCCGATGCCATTGCATCTGCTTTTCTTGCCACGCAGGAGCCCAAAGCAGGAGGAGTTCGCAAGTGCTGGTCGGTCGCTACCTGAAATTAATTTTTCGAGTTTCAAACCTGAAGTCTTCTAAAGCTTAGTTACCCCATTGGGGATCCTTTTTTCTTGCTCTAATCGATGTCAGAAAAAGTTAACAATTGTCTTGCCTGTGGAAAGCAAATACCTCACAGAGATTTTCATTCTTACTGCGTCACCTGTTTAGGCCCAGACCACAACATTCCTAGCTGTCGGTTTTGTGCCTTGTTCAACGCCCGAACTATTCGTTGTCGGGCTATCTTTGTCGCTAAATTCTTTCGCTCCCGATCTCTGTATTCTGAAATGGCTTCGGTAAGCCATCCGACTACCGATTTTTCGAAAAAACGTAATGATAAAGACAGACCGCATATGTCCAAAACTGACGACGACGCTTCCATTAAGCTAGTCACCAGTCCGCCAGTACTCAGTGAGGCGCTTTCACAGCTCCTGATACCGCTTCTGCAAATTCACAGGCCTCTACTGAGACCCATTCGGAGTCCGGTGTGCCGTGAGATGCTTCTTCGACTATGGAACCTGCGGATGTCTCTTCCTTGGATGGGTCTGGAGCCGCTGTGCAGGCACTGGCTTCTGAGGGTGTATTCAGGCCTTCTGATCGTATTAAACCGACTACTTCATTTTTGACTAAAACTACCGAATTTCTCAGGCCCAGAGTCCGCACTACGCCTAGGAAACCGACAACCAAAGCGCATTCTCAAGCTCCCATGCCTCAGAAACAAATGCTTAGAAAGGCTGAAGACCTTATTACTTTAATTAGGGGAAGCCAGCCTTCCCCCTCTAAAAGACAAAGAATTGATTTTCCTTCTGATTCTACAGACCATGAGTCTGATGACTCTGACCCCTCTGATTACCAGGACATACCCTTATCTACCTATGAGGATTCAGATGCAGAGGATTCCATTCCCTCTGCCTTCCCTCCAGAGGACTTTTCTTTCAGTGAAACCTTGCATACCCTGAGAGAGCATTTCCGCTGGGAATGCCAGAACTACCTTCAGTCAAAAAAGAGACTCGGGGAATTTTTAGACTTGCCTCAGCCCAGGTCTCTAGCTATACCCCCTGTCCCGGATATTGTAGATGATGTCTTCATGGAATCAAGTCTTACCCCTGATACTTTACCTCCAGCTCCTAGAAAGCCTGACAGGTACTACAGAGTACCTTACTCTCTCAAATTTCTCTCTCAAAATCCTACTGCGGATCCAGAGACCATTTCCCAGGAACCTAAAAGTATTAAGGCTACTACAGCCAAAAACCCTACCCCTTCGGACAGGGATTCTACGGCTTTAGACATATGAGGTAAGAAGATATATACCTCTGCAACTTTTGCCATCATGGCTTTAAATTGCCAGTTTCACGTGTTGAAGTAGCAGCAGCATATTATGGAACTAATTAAACAAAAAATGTTGTTGAGTCCTGATTGTGCAGAAAATAAAGATTTACAAGAGGGTAATGCATTCTGCTAACCAAGTTGGTAAACATACCTTGCAATGTGGTTTTGATGCCTTAGAAGCATCTTGCAGGGCTGCTGTCACTGGGTCTGTTCTGAGAAGGCATGATGGCTGAAGGAACAAATCTTGCCAGACCATGTCAAAGCAAAATTACTAGATGCTCCATTAAATCAAGAATATTTGTTTGGCACAAAAGCAGAAGAAGTTCCTAAAAAGATGGAGGGAAAAGCTAAATCTATGCAAACTGTTAAAGATTTCATACAGGTACAGCCACCTAGATTCAGTAGGCATTGGCCTTCATAGAACTGGTACTTTCCAGTCCCGCCCAGGCTTTCTCAGTCCAAACCCAGGGGCAACAGACCACAAAGACTACAGTCTCCGGGTATGCGCAGATCGAAACAATGGAGTGCTCCCACCTTAAAAACAGGGAGTGGTAACCCACCCTCTTATGGAAAAAGTTCACAATGACTTCTCCTGCATCCTTCCCAGCCTTGGCCAAGTACTTGCACCCCTAGGAGGAAAACTCGCCCTGCATGCAAAAAAACTGGGAATACAGTACCCAGGACCATTGGGACTTAAACATTGTATCCCAGGGATACAGATTCTACTTCCATTCACTGCCAACCCCAAGCGGATTTCCAGACCTTCCCCAAACCAGTGGGCAGAGGCCCAAAAGCAAGTACTTTCTCTTCTCAATATCAGGGCTATTCAACCTGTTCCAACAGAGCAAAGGGGACAGGGTTTCTACTCCAGACTGTTTCTGGTGCCCAGAAAAGAAAACTCTTGGCGCCCTATCCTGGATCTGTCAATTCTCAACACCTTCCTGGTGGTACCAAAGTTCATAATGCTTACACTACAACAGCTGCTGCCTATGCTAGCCAAGGACTCCTGGCTGGTCACCCTAGACTTAAAAGAAGCTTACCTGCACATCCCCATAAGGGAATCTTGCAGGAAATATCTACAATGTTCTTCGTGTTTCACTGTTGCAGTCATTACATTTGGGTAATCTGCTGGCAGGTTGCCCTCAGTCGGCCTGATTAACAAAGTCTTGGGTCCTACGTCGGTTGCTGTCCCTTCTTCCATGTCGTCAGGGGTATAAAACATGCAGCCGACGATGTCATTTTCATCTGTCTTTCTTGCCGCTCGGTGCCCGAAGCAGAAGCAGTTCGCAAGTGCCAGTCGGCCGACTCCTGAAATTTTCATTTTCGAGTTTCAGAACCGAAGTCTTCAACCTAAAGCTAAGTACCCTGTTGGGGAAACTTTTTCTTGCTCCTTACCGATGTCAGTAAAATTTAATAATTGTATTACTTGTGGGAAGCAAATACCTCATAAGGATTTTCATTTGTACTGTATTCCTTGCCTAGGCCCAGACCACCACATGCCTGGACGTCGGTTTTGTGCTAAATTTAATCAACGCACTATTAAGCGTCGGTATATTTTTGCATCTAAATATTTTGGCTCAAAATTTAACTATCCTGAAATGTCATCTGTTAGCAATCCGACTACCAGAATACACAAATGCAAAGAAAAAGACAGCAACAGACCGAGGTCCAAAACTAGCGACAAAACTTCTCCTAAGCCAGTCACCGGTTCGCCGGTACTCGGTGAGGTGCTTTCGCAGCCCCTGATACCCGCTACTTTTTATTTTCGGGCCACCACTGAGACCCATTCGGAGTCCGGTATAGTATTGAACCCGCGGATGTCTCTACCTTAGATGGGTCCGGAGCCGCTGAGCAGGCCACTGGCTTCTGAGGGTGTTTTCAGGCCTAAAGATTTGTATATTAAACCGACGTCATCTTCAAAACCTAGACCAAAATCAACTTCTATGTCTAAAAAAACGACGCTTGGGCCACATGCACAGGCCCCTATGCCTAAAAAAACAGATGATCAAAATGGCTGAGGATTTAATTACCTTGATCAGCGGTTCCCATCCCCCTCCTTCTAAGAGGCCTAGGCAAGGCACTGATTATGAATCATCAGATCAGGTTTCCATTTCTTCTCATTCCTCTTCTGATCAGGAATTATCTATTCCACCTTATGAGGACTGATGCAGAAGAGTCCATCCCTTCTGCTTCTCCTCCTGAAGATTTTTCTCTTGGAGAAACTTTGCATAACTTACGGGAACATTTTCACTGGGAGAGTCAGGATTTTTCAGAATCTAAAAAGAGGCTTAGGGATTTCCTCCTTCTTCCTCAGCATAGGCCTTTGGCTGCAACTCCTGTTCTAGACTTTGTTGATGATGTTTTCTCAGAATCCAGCATGGCTCCTGATTCCCTGCCTCCGGCTCCTACTAAGCCAGACAGATATTACAGGGTTCCTGACTCCCACAAATTCCTTTTTAAAAACCCTACTGCTGAGGGTCCCAAGGGTGTTAAGGCTTCTACTGCTAAAAATACTACCCCTTCTGATAGAGACTCCAGGGCGCTGGATAGATGGGGTAAGAAGGTTTACACATCTGCAACCTTGGCAATCAGGGCTTTAAACTGTCAATTTCATATGCTAAAATATCAGCAGCATATCATGGGACTGCTTAAACAGAAAATGATGTTGATTTCTGACTGTGTGGAAAACAGTTCCAGGATTTATTGCATTCAGCTGGACAAGTTGGAAAGCATACTTTCCATTGCCTTATTAGGAAGGAGGGAAGTTTCTTTGCTTACCAGTGGGAGTGGGAAGCACTGAGCAGCCTTTTTGTCCGAATTGGTGAAGTTTCAGCCAGAAACTAGTAGTCTATTGGTCGTTTTGGGCCAATTCCTAGCTCCTTTCAGCCCCCTGCTATAAAACACGCTAAACACGTGTTTTCCAGCTTGTACCAACTCTGCACAGATCCTCGTGGTGGCCTGCAGAGTGATCCAAGCAGCAGAGAGCTAAAAGAGTGACTTTCTACCAGATATAAGTATTTTTTGTGGCTTTCCCACTGTTATTAAGCTAGCGACTGCATTTAGCCTGTTTTACTGCTACTTTAAGTGATTTCTGCATTTTACACTGTTTATTGCACTTTAAGTTACTAATTGTTGCAAATTGTTTCTGTAGGCTACACACTAAAGTGCTAGCCGATTTACAGCATTTATAGCATTTACTGTCTGTTTTTTCCTTATCTCTGTAATAAAACAAAAAATCTCTTGTTTTCCCACTTTACTGAACTAGAGTAGTCCAGTTTCAGAGTTGCTGATCCCTGGGCTTTGTTTTTAGTTCCTGTTACTGATCCATTGCCTTATTAGGAAGGAGGGAAGTTTCTTTGCTTAGCAGTGGGAGTGGGAAGCACTGAGCGCATTTTTGTCCGATTTGGTGAAGTTTCAGCCAGAAACTAGTAGTCCATTGGTCGCTTTGGGCCAATTCCTAGCTCCCTTCAGCCCCTGCTATAAAACACGCTAAACTGTACTGCTGATCTAACCAGCATATCCTATAACTGAAAAGTTCATCTCTACTTGATTCCCAAGTAGACTATTCTCTATCTGTAAAGCCTAGCACTTACTCCTACAGTACTTGCACCTTGATAAAGCACTCTTATTATAGATAGTACCCCACCAGCCCAAAACCCACTTCCCGGAGTCCTTTGAAAGTTCTTTATCTACTACTTCTAGTATGTCGAGGATCAGTTGCTAGTGTCCTCTCCAGCTCAACTGGTGAACCTGGGAATATTGAGGCAATGTTACAATTGCCTCATGTACACAGACAATCCTCTCCTTCTCCCACAAAACACAAATACATGCGAGAGATGCAACTATACGGCCAAACTGGAGGCTGAGCTCTCTCAACATAGGACTGGCAAGACCAGACAGGAGGAGAAGGCAACCACACACAATACATACCCAGTCACACATGGTACCATCACAACTTCAAATCATACACATACTCACACAAAGACATACTGGAGGCTCTGGTCAAAAATTTACCAAAACAGCAGAGGCCACCAAA
Source organism: Protopterus annectens (assembly GCF_019279795.1). Classification (NCBI taxonomy): domain Eukaryota; kingdom Metazoa; phylum Chordata; order Ceratodontiformes; family Protopteridae; genus Protopterus; species Protopterus annectens. The sequence goes on from NC_056729.1 coordinate 951,837,128, forward strand.
GCAGACACCCAAACAAATACCACCTCACGACCCAACACATGCAACACATAGACCACACAGTCAGAGTGTCAAACAGTCACAGCCCTTAAGGCCAAACAAAATGCCAGACACACTTGTCATTGGTGATTCCATAGTCAGACACACTGACGTCCGCCACCAGACTGAGTAAGGAGAAGGTCACAGTAAGCTGCCTGTTGGGCCAGAATCCGCCACATAACGCAAGCACTCAGGTCTCTCAACAGCAGGTACAAGTACTCAGTCATTGTCCACGCTGGTGTCAACGACCTGAGACGCACCTCCTTGGACTACATGAAAAGGGACGCCGAGGAGCTCTCTGATTATGTAGCCCAGGCAGGTATGACCCTGACCTTGAGCAGTATCCTACCTTCACCTAGAATGATGCCACAATACAGTGATAAGATGATCAGCTTTAATAATTGGCTTAAATTCTGGTGTCATTCAAAGGGGATCCAATGTCTGTCTGCCTGGGATGACATGCTGGACAAGCCACGCTGCTTCAAGGGACGGCTTGCACCTGTCACCCTGGGCTTCCGGATATTGGCAAAGGCTCTTGCCACCCCATAGTGCCTTTTTAGGCAAGGCTCAAATTCTAAACCTACCACCCTAGAACACCAAAAGGAAAAAACTAAGGGTAATGCTGCTCAATGCCAGAAGTCTCAATCTCAAGATGCACGCACTGAGGCCCTTCTCAATATGGAGAACATCGATGTCTGTGCTGTGACACAACCCTGGTTCAAGGCTCCTGACACGACCCCAGCACTAACAGGTTTCACCTCATATCATACGCCCGCCCCAAAATCCGGACAACACCAAGAAAGGAGGGGGTGTCCATATTCATAAAGGACACCCACACCTCAAGGTTGGTGGCAACGCACGATGCATCTGAGACCATCCAGGTGCAATTAACCATAGGCAAGACTGCTCTGCAATTTGTAGCATGTTACAGGCCACCCTCTCAAACTCAGGAACCTCACATGGCCTTCCTGAAAACATTGGAGGGGATAAATGTATCTCCAAACACCATCATAGTAGGTGACTTCAACTACCCTAATATAGACTGGGAACACTACTCAAGCCCGAACACTCTAACCCAAAGATTCCTGGAGTTCATAAACTCAAATGCCATGGAACAACTAGTCACCATCCCCACAAGAGGTGAAAACATACTTGATCTCATCATCACGAACATGGGATCAAAATGTTCAACACCGAAGTATACCCTCACTGGTGAGATCAGATCATAAACTAATCTCGCTGGAGGTCCTCATCCCGCCTCCACCTGAAACAAAAAGACCACAGTGAAAAACTTCTCAAAAGCCGATTTCACACTTCTAAAAACTAGTGTGGTCTCCTTTAAGGCCCCTGAGCCAGTGGTAAACATTACTCAAACCGCTGAATCACTTACAAATGCCTTCTACCAGCACCTACAGGACTGCATGGATCAGGCAATCCCAAACAAAACTAAGACTCTCTGTACCAAAGGCAAGCGTCCAGTCTGGTGGACCCCAGCCATAAACAAGCTCTACAACAAAAGGAGGAAGCTACTACAAGATAGAGCAAAATCCTTGAAAGGTAAGACACCTTTGATCATTATAAGTAAAAACTAAGAGCTCTCATAAAATCATCCAAGGCAAATTTTGAGAGAAAAATCGCCAAGGACTCTAAAGACAATCATAAGGCCTTCTTTAGCTATGTTAGAAACCTAGGAGGAAACTCCCAGATATGCTCAGAATTAGTTCAAAATGATGTGAAAATTACTGAACCTACACACATTGCTAACATACTGGCTGACAGGTTCAGTGCAAACTTCTCCCCTCCCCCAAAAGGAGAGATATCTATTCCAGAGGATTGTAGCCCCCAAACATCTCCAACGCCCAGGTGAGAACTGCCCTCACTAAGGCAAAAAACACAGCATCCATGGGACCGGATGGTGTCCCCGGCTGTGTGCTTCATGAACTCAACGAGGAATTAAACCCACAGTTAGGACAGCTGTTTAATTTTAGCCTCACCTCAGGATACGCACTCCAAGGAGTGGCGCACGCGACTGTGGTCCCACTTCATAAGGGCGGTGCCTCCACAGACCCTGGAAATTACCGCCCATTAGCTTGACAAGCCTTATCTGCAAAGCCATGGAGAGGATCATAATGGAACTCATAAATAAAGACATAGGGAACTTGCAGACTTTGGATCCAACCCAGTTTGGCTTTGTCAAAGGCAGATCCTGCCTCTTAAACTTGGTTGACTTTTTCGAGACAGTCACCAAGGCCATTGATGAGGAAAGGCAGTCCATACAGCCTACCTTGACCTGGCAAAGGCCTTCGCGCAATACCCCACTCAGGTACCATCGAAAAACTCATCAGCTTGAATGTAAACCCATACATCACAAGATGGGTTGCAAACTGGCTAAGCGACAGAACCCACAGGGTCAGAGTTGCTGGAGCCATGTCAGACTCAAAGCCTGTCACAAGTGGTGTCCCACAGGGCTCAGTCCTGGGTCCACTCTTGTTCGGCATCTACTTTTCTGAAGTACAAGCAAACACAGGAGGGTTATGGCTGACAAAGTTTGCAGATGACTGCAAACTGGGCGCCATAGTCGAAAACACATCTGTCACAGATATCCTCCAGAAGGGCCTCACAGAAACGGATAACTGGTGCCAGAGCCATGGCCTGAAGTTAAACGCCAAAAAATGCATAGTCATACCCTTCGGGAAAAACAAGGTTACCCCTAGCTACCATATAAGTGACAATCCACTGAGCACAGAAAAAGTCATCAGGGATCTGGGGACCCAAGTTGATAGTAGTCTTTCGTTTGACACTCATGTTGCTAAAGTAGTTAGGAAAACCTTCTATATCGCCCACCTGATCATGAAGGGATTCACATCTAGATCAAGGGAGGTCATCGTCCCCCTGTACTCATCACTCATTAGACCTATGATTGAGTACAATGCCCGCTCGAATGTATCTGACCAGACACCTGATGCAGCTTGAAAGGCCCCAAAAGTTCCTCACCAAAAGGATAAAGGGTCTCAAAATATGTCTTATGCTGCCCGACTGAAAGAACTCCAGCTTTATTCAGTCTCATACCGCTTGCTCAGAGGTGACCTGTGCCTGACATATAAGGCCATGTCAAACCCAGATTTGATGAATATGCTTCACCTCAAAAATCTAGATCCCTCAGAACCACAAGGGCGGAGACTTAAACCTTGACACGGTTATAAATAGAACGTGCTGGAGGGACAGATTCATCACCCAGAGACTCCCTATGCTGTGGAACAAAATCCCGGTACATGTGAGGCAGAGCACCTCGCTGGCCTTGTTCAAGAGGAATCTTGACCAATGGATGGGAGATCGCAGATATACCCCAGGGATTACTTCAGTGTCACTGCTTGACAGAGGCACAGAAAAATGATAGGCATAGTTTTTATTCAAACTAAAGGGGTGGCGAAAGCCACATAACTATGGGCTAGGCTTATAAATGCCCTTGGGCAGATAGCCTAGTATGAACCTATGAACCTATGCAATGTGGTTTTGATTCCTTGGAGGCCTCTTACAGGGCCACTGTAACTGGATCTGTGATAAGAAGGCATGCTTGGCTCAAGGAGCAAAATCTGCCTGATCATGTTAAAGCAAAATTGTTGGGTCCTCCTTTACAACAGAACAGTCTATTTGGTAATAAGGCAGAAGAAGTTGCGAAAAAAGATGGAGGACAAAGCTAAATCTATGCAAACTGTAAAAGATTTCCTACAAGTGCAGCCACCCAGGTTCAGTAGGCACTGGCCTACTAAGAATTGGTCCTTTCCAGTATCCACCAGAGCTACTCAGGTCAAACCCAGACACTCCAAAGGCTCCAGGTTTCAGTCACAAGGAACTTACAGAACAAAACAATGGGGTGCCTCCACCTCCAAATCTGCAAGTAGCAAGGCACCTCCCTACATTAAACAGTCTCAATGACTTTCCTTTGCCATAGCCAAGCACTTATCTTTTGGCAGCCCCTTTGAGGGAAAACTAGCACTTCATGCACAAAATTGGCATCTAATTACCCAGGACAAGTGGGTTTTAAATATAGTATCCCAGGGATGCAGATTTCATTTCCACACGTTGCCAATCCCAAACGGATGGCCAGATCTGCCTCCAAATCAGTGGGCAGAGGCCCAGAAACAAGTTATGTCCGTCATGAATATGGGGGCTATTCAACCAGTACCAGAAAAGGAAAAGGGACAAGGTTTTTATTCAAGACTTTTCCTGGTACCCAGAAAAGACAAATCATGGCGTCCAGTTCTGGACTTATACATTATAAATACATTCCTGGACATTTCAAAATTCAAGATGCTGACTCTATAACAGTTACTGCCTATGCTAGGCAAGGATGCCTGGTTGGTAACTCTAGACTTAAAAGAGGCTTACCTGCATATCCCAATCAGGGAATCTTGCAGAAGATACTTCCATTTCAAAGCAGGCTATTTGTATTACCAGTTCTCTGCACTGCCCTTTGGCTTATCTACTGCGCCCAGGGTCTTCACAAAGTGCCTGGCACCAGTAATTGCATTTTGCAGACAAAGAAACATTCAAATTTATCATTATCTAGATGATTGTCTAATTCAGGCAGAAAACAAGGACACTCTTCTACAGCATCTGGCATTTGTAAAAAGGCTTCCAACTTGTCTAGGGTACACCATAAATGAAAAGAAATCCCAACTGGTACCCTCTCAAATAATTACATTCCTGAGTGCAAGCTTGAATACAACTGCCCAGATGACTTACCTCACGCCAGAAAAACAAATCCAATTAATGACTTACTTCAAACAAGTTGCCACAAAAACCCAGTTGTCTGAAAGACAAATTCTGCAGGCCTTGGGGGTTCATGGCTTCCTGCTTTCTAATAATTCCATATGCAAGACTGCATATGAGGAAACTTCAATGGTACCTAAAAAGCTTATGGAATCAACATTGTCTCACAGCCTGGAAACAATGATTCCTATCATTCCTTGCCTGCAGCAAGAGTTCCTATGGTGGGCAGAGGCCGGTCACCAAAACAAGGGACTGTCATTCATGCCACCTCCTGCCACCCAAACCCTGACTACAGATGCATCAGATTATGCTTGGGGGGGCGCATCTGGCAGGAAGATGCATTCAGGGCGAATGGAGCCCAAATGAAATACACCTGCTTATCAACCAAAAAGAGATGCTAGCTGTACAGAATGCTCTGACAGCCTTCAAGGACTTTCTTCATCCAGGACAACTACTGATAAAGACGGCCAACACCACAGTCATGTGGTACATAAACAAGCAGGGGGGTACCCATTCCTACCCTCTTTGCAGACTAGCCATGGCTTTGTGGAACACAGCCTTGACTTACCAGATACATCTACAAGCTCAATTCCTGCCAGGAAAGCAAAATACTCTGGCAGATGAACTAAGCAGCAATCTTATGAACCCACACGAATGGAAACTGGATCCACAAATCTTCAGCATGTTGACACGCAAATGGGGGATCCCAGGCATAGATCTTTTTTCCTCACCCCAAAACTATCAGTTGGACAAATTCTGCGCAAGAATCCATCACAAAAAAGCTTGGAAAGTGGATGCTCTATCCTTTAGCTGGAAAAACCTATCAGTCTATGCCTTTCCCCCTCTGCCTCTGCTCTCCAAAGTATTACTAAAAGTCAGACAGGAAAAAACAAAAATGATTCTGATTGCTCCAGACTGGCCTCGCCAACACTGGTACCCGCTCCTACGCAATATGTCGCACCTTCCTCCGTGGTACCTGCCTCAGACACCTTATCTACTGTCTTAGCAGAACTATCAAATTCTGCACACTCGGCTCCAAACTCTGAATCTTGCAGCATGGTTAATCAATTAACTTCACCAGTTACATCTTTTAGCAAACCTGTGATGGAGGTCATTTTGGAGGCGGTCATTTTGGAGGCTAGAAGGCCTATTACTAGAAAATCTTATGCTGATAAATGGAAAAGATTCTGTGCCTGGAACCAGGCACAAGGAATAAGCACAGCAATGCCCAATATTCCTCAGATTCTGCAGTATTTAACTGAGATGCTTCACAAGGGCCTATCTTTCCATTACCAAGGATCAATGTGTTCTAAACATAGTGTCTCAGGGAAACAAATTCTCCTTCCACACCCTTCCAACCCCAAAAGGGTTCCCAGATCTACCACCAAATCAGTGGCCAGAGGCTTAAAATCATATCCATTCCCTGATTTCTCTGAGGGCAGTAGAGCACGTTCCAGCAAAGTAAGTAGGCCAAGGCGTCCACTCCACACTTTTCCTGGTGCCCAGAAAAGAGGGCACCTGGCGGCCCATCCTCGATCTATCCATTCTAAACACCTTCCTGGTGATCCCAAAATTCAAAATGCTCGCCCTCCAGCAGCTGCTACCCATGCTCTCCAAGGACGTTTGGCTAGCTACCCTGGATCTAAAAGAGGCCTACCTCCACATTCCTATCGGGGAATCCTGCAGAAAATATCTCAGCTTCACGGCAGGATCTTAACACTTTCAGTTCTCTGCTTCCCTTTGACTTATCTACTCTCCCAGAGTTTTAGCAAAATGTCTGGCTCCGGCCATTGCCTTTTGCAAACAAAGGAATATTCAGTTTTACCCCTACTAAGACGACTGCCTTATTCAGGCAGACAGCCAGAAAAAGCTGCTCAAGCACCTGGCCTTTGTAAAGACCCTTCTAACCTCCCTAGGGTACACATTCAACGAAAATAAATCCAAACAGGTGCCCACCCAAAGGATAATCTTCCTGGGAGTAAGTCTGGACACAGCATCCCAGATGGCATACCTTACACCAGACAAACAAATTTTCCTGTCAGCCTTCTTCTCTCAGCTAGCCACCAGGCCCCAGCTTTCTGCAAGGAAAGTCCTGCAAGCTCTGGGGTTCATGGCATCTTGCATACTCCTCATTCCATATGCCAGACTGCATATGAGGAAACTTCAGTGGTATCTAAAGAGCCTTTGGTGTCAACACACTCAAGACCTGGAAACTCTTCTATCTATAATTCCTTGCCTCAGAAAGGAAATTTTTTGGTGGGCAACAACATGCTCCCACAACAACGGACTGCCCTTCTCCCCACACCCGCCACCCAGACCCTCGCCACAGACACATCAGACTATGCTTGGGGTGCACACCTGGACGGCAGGTGCATACAGGGCCAATGGAGCCCACAGCAAATCCCCCTGTACATCAGTCAAAAAGATGATGGCTGTGCAGCACACCTTGATAGCTTTCAAACCCCTTCTCTCTCTAGGGGTTCTCCTGATCAAAACAGACAACACCACTGTGATGTGGTACATCAGCAAACAGGGAGGAACTCAGTCCTACCCTCTATGCAGGCTGGCCATGATCCTTTGGCTCACAGCCTCTTCCATGCAGCTACACCTGTTTGTAGAATACCTACCAGGCTCTCTCAACTCCCTGCCAGACCAATTAAGCAGAAACCTTCTGGACCCACACGAGTGGCAGCTCAACAGAAGTGCCTTCACTCTAATAACTCAGAAATGGGGAACCCCGAAGGTCGACCTCTTTGTCTCCCACACCAACCACCAGCTCAGCAAATTCTGCACCAGGGAGCATCATTGCATGGCTTGGAAAGTGGATGCTTGTCCTTCCCCTGGGTCAACCTCTCATTCTATGCCTTTCCTCCCTTACCTCTCATCCCCAGGGTACTCAAAATAAGGTAGGAAAAACCAAGGACCATTCTTATAGTGCCAGACTGGCCCCAACAGCACTGGTACCCCTTGCTGCGTAGCCTGTCCCCACTGCCTCCTTGGCGTCTTCCTCTGTTTCCAAACCTCCTAACCCTAGATGAAAGGGGAATTCATGCATCCCCAATTGCAGACACTCAGTTTGGCAGCTTGGCTTATTCCCTAACCCCAAACCAATCTGCCATCCTCAGTAAACTGGTTCCAGATGTTATTTGTGAGGCCAGACATCCTGGCACCAGAAAGTCTTATGCAGATAAATGGAAAAGGTTCTGCAGCTGGATCCAGGCTAAGGGGGCCAGTACGGCACAGCCCTCCATCCCTGTCATCCTAGATTACTTAGCTGACCCACTACACAGTGGTCTCTCTTTCTCCTCTATAAAAATTCATGCATCTGCTATTTCTGCTCATTTTCCCACTGAGCAGCCCTTTTTCTCACACCCTTTTTGATCAAACAGTTACTCAGAGGGGCTAACAACTTGAGGCCCCCCAGAAGGGCACCGACACCAGCTTGGGACCTTACATTTGTCTTGGAAAAGCTCACCGTGCCTCCTTTCAAACCAGCTTCTTCTGCAGGGCTAAAATTTCTCTTGGAAGACAACCTTCCTTCTGGCTATCGCATCAGCCAGAAGAGTCTCTGAGCTGCAAGCACTCATGGCTGTGGAACCCTTCATCATCTTCCGTGCAGACCACGTATCTCTCAGAACTAACTCATCCTTCATGCCCAAGGTGGTGTCCAGTGTGGCTCTCAACCAATCCATTCATTTTCTCACCTTCTTTCCGAATCCCCAGAACAAGGGTGAAATGATTCTTCACTCTCTAGATGTGCACAGACAGCTCAAATACCATCCGGACAGGACTAAATCCTTCAGAAAGTCTGATAATTTGCTGGTTAGCTTTGCTACAGGGGCAGACGGCAAAGCCATATCCAAGCAAACCATTTCCAAGTGGATAGCACACTGCATCAATTTCTGCTACAAACAGCATGGTAAGCCTCCCCCCAAGGGAGTCAGGACACACTCCACTAGAGCAGCCTCCACCTCTGCAGCTTTCCTCAGAGGAGTCCCCACCAGTGGCATCCTGGAGGCTGCCACCTGGATATCTGTTCACACGTTTACCAAGCATTACCACCTGCCTCTTTTCTCCAAGTCTGGGGCAGGGTTTGCCTCTGCAGTCTTGCAGGGCATCCTGGCCAGCCCCTAGCTTCTTTGACTGCCGCCACCTATTTCCTCAGCTTTGGGAATCTACCCAAATGTGATGACTGCAACAATGAAACATGAAGAACGTAGTACAGATGTTCTTCATGTTTCACTGTTGCAGTCATTACATTTGGGTAATCTGCTGGCAGGTTGCCCTCAGTCGGCCTGATTAACAAAGTCTCGGGTCCTGCATTGGTTGCTATCCCTTCTTCCATGTCGTCAGGGGTATAAAACATGAAGCCGACTATGTCATTTTCATCTGTCTTTCTTGCCGCACGGTGCCCAAAGCAGACGCAGTTCGCAAGTGCCGGTCGGCCGACTCCTGAAATTTTCGTTTTCGAGTTTCAGATCCGAAGTCTTCAACTAAAAAGCTAAGTACCCCGTTGGAGAAACTTTTTCTTGCTCCTTACCGATGTCAGTAAAAGTTAATAATTGCATTACTTGTGGGAAGCAAATACCTCATAAAGATTTTCATTTGTACTGTATTCCTGCCTAGGCTCTGACCACGACGTACCTTGCTGTCAGTTCTGTGCTTTATTTAATCAACGCACTATCAAACGTCTGTACATTTTTGCTTCTAAATATTTTGGCTCGCACTTTAATTATCCAGTACCGGAATACTTAAAAAACACAAAGAAAAAGACAGACAGGCCGTTGAGGTTCAAAACTGCCGACGATGCTTTTCCTAAGCCAGTCGCCAGTTCGCCGCTACTCAGTGAGGCACTTTCACAGCCGCTGATACCCACTACGTCTGATTCGCAGGCCTCTACTGAAACCCATTCGGAGTCCAGTATGCCGTGAGATGCTTCAGTTATAGAACCTGCGGATGTCTCTACCTTGGATGGGTCCGGAGCCGCTGTGCAGGCACCGGCTTCTGAGGGTGTTTTCAGGCCTACAGATTTGTATATTAGACTGACGCCATCTTTAAAACTAAGGCCAAAATCTCAACCTATGTCTAAAAAACTGCTGCCTAGGCCTAAGAAACAAATGATTAAAATGGCTGAAGATTTAATTACTCTGATCAGGGATAGCCAACCCCCCCCCCCCCCTTCTAAGAGGCCTAGGCAAGGTATTGACTATGAATCTTCTGAGCAGGATTCTATTTCTTCTGACTCTTCTAATGAACAGGAATTGTCTATACCTACTTATGAGGACTCTGATGCAGAAGATTCCATTCCTTCTGCTTCTCCCCCTGAGGTTTTTTCTTTTGGGGAAACTTTACATACCTTAAGGGAACATTTCCACTGGGAAAGTCAGGATTTTTCTGAATCTAAAAAGAGACGGGGATTTTTTTCTTCTTCCTCCGCATAGGCCTTTGGCTATACCTCCTGATGTTCATCGTGTTACCCTGCTGCAGTCATCACACTTGGGTTATCCTGCCATCAGGCGGTCCAGCAGTCGGCCTGAGTTCCAAAGTCTTGGTCCGGCGTCGGTTGCTGTCACTTCTTCCCTGACGTCAGTGCGCCAGGGGTATATAAGAGGCATCCAACGCCATTTTCTTGTCTTTCTTGCCGCACGGTGCCCGAAGCAGAAGCAGTTTGCAAGTGTCGGTCGACCAACACCTGAGATTCTCGATTCGAATTTCAGTCTGAAGTCTTCAATAAAGCTAAGTTCCTCATTGGGGAACCTTTTCTTGCCTCAGTCCAATGTCAGAAAAAGTTAACAATTGCATTTCTTGTGGGAAGCAAATGCCTCATAAGGACTTCCATTCTTGTTGTATTCCTTGCCTAGGCCCAGACCAGAACGTCACAGGTTGTCGGTTTTGTGCTAGGTTTAATAAACGAACTATCAAACACCATTTTGACTTTGCACGACATTACTTTGGTAGGAAATTTAATTGTATCATGCCGTCGGAGTAGCCGACGATCGGCATGCATAAAAAACGCAGGGATAAGGACAGGCAGCCTAGGAACAAGCCAGACTCCGAGGCCTCTGCTGGGCCTGTCGCCGATTCTCCGGTTTTCAGTGAGGCGCCTACGCAGCCCCTGACTACCGCAGAATTGGAACCCCAGACAGCTGCAGATTCTCAAGCAGAGTGTACTAGGCCGACGCAGCCATCTTCATTAGGCCCTTCCGACAGAGGAGCAGAAGGAGACTCCGGTGCACTGGAAACGCCTTCGGTTGCAGAAGGTATCTTCAGACCAACTACACTCACCATTAAATCTTAAGCTAAGCTTAAAACTCCTTTAAAACCAAAAAGGCTGTACATCAGTCTACAGTTCAAGGCCCCATGCCTAAGAAACAGATGCTTAAGATAGCTGAAGATTTGATTACCCTAATTAGGGGGTTCCCATCCCCCTCCAGATAAAGACCAAGACAAGAGGAGGATTATGCTTCCTCTGACCAGGTTTCTGTTTCCTCAGATTCTTCTAAGGAACAGGATTACACTTTTCCCCCTTATGAAGACTCTGATGCTGAAGACTCTATTCCCTCAGCATCTCCCCCTGAAGACTACTCCTTTGGGGAAACTTTACATACCATGAGGGAACATTTCCACTGGGAAAGCCAGGACTACTCTGATTCTAAGAAAAGCCTCCGAGAGTTCCTTTTACTACCCCAGCACAGACCACTTGCTATCCCTCCAGTTTTAGATATTGTGGAGGATGTTTACTTGGAGTCTAGTCTAAATCCAGACTCTCTACCTCCTGCTCCAGCCAAACCAGACAGAGATACTACAGAGTACCTGACTCACACAAATTCCTTTATAAAAGCCCTGCAGCTGACCCAGAAACAATTTCCCAGGGTCCCAAGGGGGCTAAAGCTTCTATGGCTAAAAATCCTGTGCCCTCTGAAAGGGATTCCAGAGCCCTAGATAGATGGGGAAAGAAAATATACACCTCAGCAACTCTGGCTATGAGAGCATTAAATTGTCAGTTTCACATGCTGAAATATCAGCAATTCCTAATGTCTCAGTTAAAACAAAAAATGAGCACACATACTGAACAGTCTGAATTCAAGGAAATGCAGGATCTGTTGCATGCAGCTAAACAGGTGGACAAACATACTTTACAATGTGGATTTGATTCATTGGAAGCTTCCTGTAGAGCAGCTGATGTCCTTCAAGGATGCATCTGCAGTCTTTACAAATGGATTGTCCTGTCGTCAGGCAGCCCTTCGGTCGGCCGGATTCCAAAGTCTGGGTCTGGCTTCGGCTGGTGTCGCACTTCACCCGACGTCATTGCAGCAGTTATTTGGGTATAAAGGCATCAGCCGACGCCATTTTCCTCAGTCTTTCTTGCCGCATGGCGCCCAAAGCAGAAGCTGTTCGCAAGTGCCGGTCGGTCAGATCCAGAGATTACTACTACCGAATACTACTTCGAAGACTTCTATAAAGCTAAGTACCCCGTTGGGGACTCTTTCTTGCCTCAGCCGATGTCAGAGAAAGTTAATAACTGTTTATCTTGTGGGAAACAAATACCTCATAAAGATTTCCACTCCTATTGCATACATTGTTTAGGCCCAGACCACGACGTAGCAGCTTGTCTAGCCTGTGCTTCTTTTAACCGACGGACGCTTAGATGTCGATCGGACTTTGCTGAACAGATTTTCGGCTCCGATTTTGCCTACATTATGCCGTCGGATCCTCCGACTATGCAAATAACCAAAAAACGCAAAGAAAAGGACCGACACTCGCGGTCCGCGGTTTCGGCCGAAACCGCGGTTAAGCAAACCACGAGTGTCTCGGTTTCGGCCGAAACCGAGCAAGCGGTTCTTTCTTCAGCCGATAACTTGCCTTCTACCGAGGCCTCTTCTAACCTGGTAGAAACGGCTTCTGAAATCCAACCTTCTGTTGCGGTTTCACAGGATTTATCAGACACCATTCCCCTGGATATTTCTACCCCATGCACGTGGAGCTGCTAGGCCTCCTCCAGCTATGTCTATTAAGGCCTTTGCCAGGGCTAAAGCAGCCAAAGCATCAAAACCTGTGCCTGCCAAGCCCCCCTCTCACAGGCCCAGCACCAGCTCCCATATGCTTTCTTTGGCTGAGGATCTCATCTCTTTAATTCGTGGAGCCCAGCCTCATCCAGACAGGGCCTCTCTCCCTCCTCCAGAAAAGAGGCCTAGAGCAGAGCCCCCTGAGCCAGTATCCACAGATGATTCCTCTGATGACTCAGAACATGCAGACCCTCCTGAGGCTTCTTATTCTCCTTACGAAGACTCTGATGCTGAGGAGTCCATCCCTTCAGCCTCTCCTCCTGAGGAATTTTCCTTTGGGGAAACCTTGCATGCTTTGAGGGAACAATTTCAGTGGCAGGGCCAAGATTTCTCAGACTCTAGAAAAGGCTTAGGACCTTTCTACATTTGCCACAGCATAGGCCTTTAGCTATACCTCCAGTTCTTTCTGTTGTTGATGATGCATTTAATGATGCTTGCACTGCTCCTGATTCTTTACCTCCGGCTCCTGCTAAGCCCGATAGGTACTACAGGGTCCCGGACACTCATCACCACTTATATAAGGCTCCTTTGCAGATCCAGAGACTATCTCCCAGGGTCCTAAAGCTGTAGCAGCTACTTCTTCTAAAAACCCTCCCCTCTGAAAGGGAATCGAGGTCCTTAGAGAGATGGGGTAAAAAAGTTTACACCTCTGCTACTTTGTCAGCTAGAGCTTTGAACTGCCAATTTCATATGATTCAATATCAAGAGTTTATGCTTGACCAGTTGACTAAAAGCTGTCCTCTGAAGAATCTTTAGATAAAAGTATGTTCAAGAAATGGTACATAACATACAGCAGGTTAGTAACCATTCTTTAAAATGTGGCTATGATGCACTGGAGGCTTCCTTTAGATCAGCCATGACTGGCACAGTTATCAGGAGGCATGCATGGTTGAAAGAACAGGCATTACCAGACCATGTCAAATCTAAGCTTTTGGATGCACCTATGGACAAGGTCAATTTATTTGGTTCTCCTGCACAGCAGGTACTAAAAAAGATGGAAGAGAAAGCAAAATCTGTGCAAACAGTGAAAGATTTCTTACAAGTTCAACCTCCAAGGTTTAGCAGGAACTGGCCCTCCAAGAATTGGTCCTTTCCGGACTCCTCTAAGACACAAAGAGGCAGGAATAGGCGCTCTAGAGGCAGAAACCAATCCAGGGCTGCCTACAGGGGTCGCCAGTGGCAGGGTAACAACCAAGAGGCACGGATACAGCCACCACCACTACAACAACTCAATCACAGTGACTTGGCGGTGGCACCGCCTACCAGGGAACAACTAGAAGCACCCTTAGGCGGAAAGCTAACCTTATTTTCAAGAAACTGGCACTGCATTACAAGAGAAAAATGGATTTTGCAAACTATAGACCAAGGTTACAGATTCCATTTCCATACTCTACCAGGAAAGAGAGGAATGCCAAGCCTACCACCTACTCAAAGGACAGAAGCTCTAAAACAAATATCTCAATTATTAAGAATGAGAGCTGTGGAAAAGGTACCATCTATGGAGCAAGGGAAGGGATTTTACTCCAGACTCTTCCTGGTACCAAGAAAAGAAAACAAATGGAGGCCTATTCTAGACCTGTCCGCTTTAAACACATTCCTCATTGTTCCAAAATTCAAAATGCTGACCCTACAGCAGCTTCTTCCCATGTTGGGCAAGGAATCTTGGCTGGTAACTCTAGATCTCAAGGAGGCATACCTGCACGTCCCCATAAGACCAATTTGCAGAAGATACCTCAGATTTCTTGCAGGATCAGAGCATTATCAATTCTCAGCATTGCCCTTTGGCTTATCTACTGCGCCCAAAGTGTTCACGAAATGCCTGGCATCAGTAATCGCTCATTGCAGACTTCAGGGGATTCAAATCTATCCCTACCTGGACGACTGCCTGATACAAGCGGACAACAAAAACAAACTAACAGAAGACTTACAAAGAGTCATCTACCTGCTGCAAGCCCTGGGATATACAGTCAATACAAAAAAGTCAAGGCCGATTCCATCCCAAAGAATAACCTTTCTGGGTGCAGAACTGGACACATCAAAACAAATGGCATTTCTAACTACAGAAAAGAAAGAGCAACTTCCTCTCTACTTCTTGGCATTAACAAAGCAGAACCATCTAACTGCAAGAAAAGTGCTACAAGCTCTAGGCTTCATGGCATCCTGCATAATACTGGTCCCTCATGCCAGGCTGCATATGAGAAAGCTACAGTGTTACCTAAAGAATTTGTGGTCCCAGCACAAGCACAGCCTAGAAACCAAAATTCCAATGATCCCATGCCTGAAGCAAGAGTTCCTATGGTGGGCTCAGGCCTGCCAATCAAACACAGGATTGCCCTTCTGCAAAAATCAACCAAGACAAACCATCACGACAGATGCCTCAGACCTCTGTTGGGGGGCACACATGATGGGCAAGTGCATTCAAGGCCTATGGACTCAAGACCAGCTGCATCTGCACATAAATCTAAAAGAAATGATGGCAAAATGGTAAAATTGGCAATTCAGGCATTCAGACCTTTTCTCCAAGAAGGCCAGTTGATGATAAGGACAGACAACACCACAGTTATGTGGTACATCAACAAACAGGGAGGCACACACTCATACCCTCTATGCCGGCTGGCACTGGACCTATGGGATGTGGTTCTGAGCTACAACATTCAGTTACAGGCAATTTATGTACCAGGGAAGGAAAACATTCTAGCAGACATATTAAGCAGAACTACAACAGATGCCCACAAATGGATGCTGCATCCGGACATCTTCAAAACCATCACAAGAGAATGGGGATTACCACAAATAGACTTGTTTGCATCCCCATTCAATCACCAGTTGAAGAAATTCTGCACAAGGACTTACCACCCACTTGCTTGGAAGGTGGACTCCCTATCTTTCATTTGGAAAAGCCTGACAGCATACGCATTCCCACCACTTCCTTTGATGCACAAGGTGCTTCTGAAGATCAAAGAGGAACGTCCGAGGATCATTCTGATAGCCCCAGACTGGCCAAGACAACATTGGTATCCACTGCTGAGGAGCATGTCCCGGGAACAAATATGGACACTGCCTTTGATCCCATTACTGCTAACACAGAACAACTACAACATCCTGCATCCAAACCTAAAAACTCTGCAGCTAACTGCCTGGAACATTACATAACAGCAATTAACCCAAATTTATCCCAAAGGGTTAAAGACATAATCCTGGAGGCTCGTAGACCTTCAACAAGAAAGAATTATGCAGCAAAATGGAAAAGATATTTCATCTGGAGTACTGCAAAGGGGAAAGATGTGACGCTGGTGAACATAGCCAACATCCTGGAGTACTTGGCGGAGCTCTTCCATACAGGCCTGTCCTACTCTTCCATCAAGATACATGCATCAGCTATTTCAGCAGAATACAGCTTGGATCCTCCTGTCTTCTCGCATCCTCTGCTCAGACAGTTTCTGAGAGGAATTAAAAATGTAAAACCTCCATTGCCAGCATGGGACTTGAACTTTGTGCTAGAAAAACTGACTCTTCCTCCTTTCGAACCAGCAGCAACAGCAGAATTACAATACTTATCCTGGAAGACTGCTTTCCTGCTGGCAATAACTTCAGCAAGAAGGGTCTCTGAACTACAGGCATTAATGGCAGTGCAACCCTTCCTGATCTTCCATCAAGATAGAGTGTCCATGAGAACAAATCCTACATTTATGCCTAAGGTGGTATCCAGAGTCTCTTTAAATCAGGCTATCCACCTTCCTACATTCTTCCCCAACCCACAGAACAGGGGAGAAAGGCTCTTACATACCTTGGATGTACACAGACAATTACGCTACTACCTGGACAGGACAACAAACAATAGAAAAACTGACCAGCTTCTGGTAGCATATGCAACAGGAAAGGAAGGAAAACCAATTTCTAAACAGACAATCTCCAAATGGATAGGAAATTGCATTATATTTTGTTACTCCTACCATGGAAAGAAAACTCCAGAGAACATCAGGCCTCACTCCACAAGGGCTACAGCCACTACCACAGCTTTCTTACGAGGAGTGGCTACCAAGGACATTATAGAGGCTGCTACTTGGACCTCCGTGCATACATTTGCCAAGCATTATAACTTACCTCTATACTCTAGATCCCGTGCTGGTTTTGCCACTGCTGTTTTGCAAGGGATCCTAACTACACCATAATCTCTTCTCATTTCCTCCTCCCCTAGTTTAGCTATGGTATTCTACCCATTTGTAAAGACTGCAGATGCATCCTTGAAGGACATAGTACAGTTTTGTACCTACCATAAATGTAGATGTCCGAGAGGAATGCATCTGCAGTCAGGATTACCCACCCTCCTTCCCCTCTGAGGTACTCCTAGGGTATTTGCCAATCTTCAGCTAGCTTGGGGGGGATCTATTATGGTGTATTTGTTTGTATATATGTACATACATGCTTATTTTGTGTGTTTGCTCTCTACTATTAGGAAACTTTGGCATTTATCCAAATTTAGCCATCCAAGACGGCACCTGGCATCTGGGGTAAGAAACACTGAGGAAAATGGTGTCGGCTGATGCCTTTATACCCGAATAACTGCCGCAATGACGTCGGGTGAAGTGCGACACCAGCCGAAGCCAGACCCAGACTTTGGAATCCGGCCGACCGAAGGGCTGCCTGACGACAGGACAACCCATTTGTAAAGACTGCAGATGCATTCCTCGCGGACATCTACATTTATGGTAGGTACAAAACTGTACTTTTGCCAGCCCCCAAAACTACCAACTTCAAAAATTTAGCACAAGGACATTCCATCCCCAAGCTTGGAAAGTAGACGCCCTCTCATTCAGTTGGAAAACATTAACAGTGTATGCCTTTCCCCCACTGCCTCTTCTAGCAAAGGTACTGCTGAAAGTCAGATTAGAGAGGCCACAAATGATACTCATTGCACCAGACTGGCCACGCCAGCATTTGTATCCAATTCTAAGGAACATGGCCCACAGCCCACCATGGATTTTACCACAAATTCCTCACCTGCTCACCTAGCAAGACAATCAGATTCTACATAGTCAGCTCAAGACTTTAAACCTGGCTGCATGGCAAATTGCCTAAACAACCAGCCAACACCTCTATCCAAAGCTGTTATGGATGTCATTCTGGAGGCCAGGAGGCCCAGCACCAGGAAAACCTATTCAGACAAATGGAAAAGATTTTGCGCCTGGAACCAGGCTAAAGGCCAAAATCCCCTTGATCCAGACATTCCTCAGATTCTACAATATTTAACTGAGATGTTGCACAAAGGACTTTACTTTTCATCTATTAAGATGCACGCCTCAGCAATTTCAGCTCATTACAACACGGATCCTCCTTTATTCTCACATCCACTCCTAAGACAGTACCTCAGAGGGGCTAAGAACATAAGACCGCCCAGGAGAGCACCAACACCTACTTGGGATCTCAACTTTTTCCTGGAAAAGCTTACACTGCCGCCCTTTGAACCAGCTTTTTCAGCTGATTAAAATTTTATTTCATGGAAAACTGCCCTGCTACTAGCAATAACCTCAGCTAGAAGAGTCTCAGAGCTACAGGCACTAATGACAGTGGAGCCTTTCCTCATTTTTCATCAAGACAGAGTCTCTCTACGAACTAACCCTTCCTTTATGCCAAAGGTGGTATCCAGTGTGGCCCTAAACCAAACCATTCATTTGCCCACCTTTTTCCCAAATCCCCAGAACAAAGGAGAAAGACTCCTGCACTCTTTGGACATTCACAGGTAATTACGTTACTACTTGGATAAAACTAAGGCTTTCAGAAAATCTGACCAGCTCTTTGTAGCCTATGCTGCAGGATCACAAGGAAAAGCTATGTCAAAACAGACCATTTCTAAATGGATTGGGCACTGCATACGTTTCTGCTACACGCATCATGGGAAACCGGTACCTGCTAACATTAGGTCCCACTCCACCAGGGCTATAGCTACATCAGCAGCCTTTCTCAGGGGAGTGCCAACCAAGGATATTCTGGAAGCTGCAACTTGGAGTTCAGTGCACACCTTCACCAAACACTATCACTCACCTCTATATTCTAAGACTGGAGCTGGTTTTGCCACTGCAGTTTTGCAGGGCCTGCTAGCTTCTTCTAACCCTGTTTAACTCCACCACCCATCCTTAGCTTTGGGATTCAACCCAAGTGTGATGACTGCAGCAGGGTAATACGATGAACATAGTACAGTTTTGTACCTACCGTAAATGTAGATGTTCGAGTGTTCACCCTGCTGCAGTCCAGGTTACCCTCCCTCCATCCCCTCTGAACTAGCTGAACTTATCTATACCACTCTATCCTATACAACCTCTGTGGTGTATTTGCTTGTGCCTGAAGGTATTGTGTCATTTTTATCTATATATATCTATATATATATATATATATATATATATATATATATATATATATATATATATATTGCTTACCTATTGGGGGCACCTGACATCTGGGGCAAGAAAAACTGAAGAAAATGGCGTCGGATGCCACTTCTATACCCCTGGCGCACTGACGTCAGGGAAGAAGCGACAGCACCCGACGCCGGACCAAGACTTTGGAACTTAGGCCGACTGTGGGACCGCCTGACGGCAGGATAACCCAAGTGTGATGACTGCAGCAGGGCGAACACTCGAACATCTACATTTATGGTAGATACAAAACTATAATTTCTAGACATTGTTGATTGTTTTTCAGAATCTAGTATGGCTCCTGATTCTCTGCCTCCGGCTCCTTGTAAGCCAGACAGATACTACAGGGTTCCTGACTCCCACAAATTCCTTTTCAAAAATCCTGTTGCGGATCCTGAAACCATTTCTCAGGTCCCCACTGGCATTAAGGCTTCTTCTGCTAAAAATCCTACCCCTTCTGATAGAGATTCCAGGGTGCTGGATAGATGGGGTAAGAAGGTTTACACTTCTGCAACCTTGGCAGTCAGGGCTTTAAACTGTCAATTTCATATGCTAAAATAGCAGCATATCATGGGACTGCTTAAACAGAAAATTATGTTGATTTCTGACTGTGTGGAAAGTAAAGATTTACAGGATCTATTGCATTCAGCTGAACAAGTTGGAAAACATACTTTGCAATGTGGTTTTGATTCTTTGGAGGCTTCTTGCATGGCTGCTGTAACTGGGTCTGTGCTAATAAGGCATGCTTGGCTCAAAGAGCAAACTCTGCCTGATTATGTTAAAGCAAAATTGTTGGATGCTCCTTTACAACAGGACCGTCTCTGGTAATAAGGCTGAAGAAGTTCTAAAAAAGATGGAAGATAAAGCTAAATCTATACAAACTGTCAAAGATTTCTTACAAGTGCAACCTCCAAGATTTAGTAGGCACTGGCCTACTAAGAACTGGTCATTTCCTGTTCATTCGAGAGCCACTCAAGTCAAACCCAGACATTCCAAAGGCACCAGGTTTCAGCCCCAAGGGACTTTCAGAACAAAGCAATGGGGTGCCTCCTCTTCCAAATCTGGAAACAACAGGACACCTCCCTGTGGTAAGCAGTATCAATGACTTCCCTCTACACTTACCAAGCACTTACCTTTTAGCCATCCCTTTGGGGGGGAAACTGGCTCTTCATGCAAAAAACTGGCAGCTTATAACCCAGGACAAATGTGTTTTAAATATAGTATCCCACAGATACAGATTTCATTTCCACACATTGCCAACTCCAAACGGATGTCCAGACCTACCACCAAATCAGTGGGCAGAGGCCCAGCAACAAGTACTTTCCCTCATGAGCATGGGGGCTATTCAACTAGTACCAGAAGAGGAAAAGGGACAAGGTTTCTATTCAAGACTTTTCCTGGTACCTAGAAAAGACAAATCATGGCTTCCAATTCTGGACTACTCTAAACACCTTTCTGGACATCCCAAAATTCAAGATGCTGACTCTTCACCGGTTACTTCCTATGCTAGGCAAAGATGCCTGGTTGGCAACTCTAGATTTAAAAGAGGCTTACCTGCATATCCCGATCAGGGAATCTTGCAGAAGATACCTCCGCTTCAAAGCAGGTTACTTCCATTACCAGTTCTCTGCACTGCCCTTTGGCTTATCTACTGTGCCCAGGGTCTTAACAAAGTGCCTGGCTCTAGTAATTGCATTTTGCAGGCAAAGAAATATTCAAATATATCCATACCTGGACGATTGTCTTAATTCAGGCAGAAAACAAGGACATTCTTCTAAAACATCTGGTGTTTGTAAAAAGGGTTCTAACTTGTCTAGGGTACACTATAAATGAAAAGAAATCACAACTGGTACCCTCTCAAAAAATTACATTCCTGGGTGCAAGCTTGAATACAACTGCCCAGATGGCTTTCCTTACACCAGAGAAGCAAATTCATTTGGTGACTTACTTCAAACAGGTGGCCACAAAAACCTTGCTTTCTGCAAGGCAAGTACTGCAAGCCTTGGGGTTCATGGCTGCCTGCATTCTCCTAATTCCATATGCACGACTGCATATGAGGAAACTTCAGTGGTATTTAAAACGTCTATGGAGTCAGCATAGTCACAGCCTGGAAACAATGATTCCTATCATACCTTGCCTACGCCTAGAGTTCCTATGGTGGGCAGAGGCCTGCCACCTGAACAAGGGACTGCCATTCACACCACCCCTGCCACCCAAACCCTAACTACAGACGCATCAGACTATGCATGGGGTGCTCATCTGGCAGGGAAGTGCATTCAGGGGAAAATGGAGCCCAAATCAAATGCACCTTCACATAAATCAAAAAGAAAGACTAGCTGTACAGAATGCGCTGACAGCCTTCAGGGACTACATTCATCCAGGACAATTACTGATAGATGGACAACACCACGGTTATGTGGTACATAAACAAGCAGGGGGGTACACACTCCTACCCCCTCTGCAGACTAGCCATGGCATTGTGGAACACGGCCTTGAGTTACCAAGTACAACTACAAGCTCAATTACTGCCAGGAAAGCTGAATACTCTGGCAGACGAACTAAGCAGAAATCTCATGAACCCACACGAATGGAAACTGGAACCACGGAGTTTCGACATGTTGACATGCAAATGGGGAGCCCAGACATAGATCTTTTTGCCTCAACCCAAAACTATCAGTTGAACAAGTTTTGCACAAGAACTCATCACAAAAAAGCCTGGAAAGTGGATGCTCTCTCCTTCAGCTGGAAAAACCTATCCATCTATGCCTTTCCCCCTCTGCCTCTGCTCTTCAGAGTTCTACTAAAATTCAAACAAGACAAACCAAAAATGATTTTGATTGCTCCAGACTGGCCTCGCCAACACTGGTACCCACTCCTGTGCAGTGTGTCACACCTTCCACCGTGGCACCTGCCTCAGATACCTTACTTACTGTCTCAGCAGAACAACCAAACTCTGCACACTCAGCTCCAAACTTTGAATCTTGCAGCGTGGCTAATCACCTAAATTCACCCTTAGCATCCCTCAGCAAACCTGTGATAGATGTCATTTTGGAGGCAAGAAGACCTAGTACTAGAAAATCTTATGCTGACAAATGGAAAAGATTCTGTGCCTAGAATCAGTCTCAAGGGATAAGCACAACAGTGCCCAACATTCCTCAGATTTTGCAATACATAACTGTGATGCTTCACAAGGGTCTGTCCTTTTCTTCCATACAAATCCATGCCTCAGCCATTTCAGCTCATTACAACACAGAACCTCCCCTCTTCTCTCATCCTCTGCTAAAGCAGCATCTCAGAGGGGCCAAAAACTTAAGACCACCCAGGAGAGCTCCAAACCTTGCCTGGGAGCTTAATTTTGTATTGTAGAAACTCACTCTCCCTCCTTTCGAGCCAGCTGCTACTGCAGCCTTAAAATTTATATCCTGGAAAACAGCTTTCCTTTTAGCAGTCACTTCAGCTAGAAGGATTTCCGAATTACAAGCTCTTATGGCAGTGGAGCCTTTCATCATTTTTCATGCGGACAGGGTATCTCTCAGGACCAACCCATCCTTCATGCCTAAGGTGGTATCCAGTGTGGCCCTTAATCAGACCATTAATTTGCCAACTTTCTTTCCCAATCCACAGAACTAGGGGGAGCGGATTCTGCATTCAGTGGATGTGCACAGACAACCTAGATTTTACTTAAACAGGACTAAATCTCAAAGAAAATTTGAACAACTGCTGGTAGCATTTGCTGCAGGGGCAGAGGGAAAGGCTATTTCAAAGCCAACCATTTCCAAATGGATAAGCCATTGTATTTGTTTCTGCTATAAGTACTATGGAAAAACTATCCCCCAGGGGATCAGATCCCATTCCACCAGGGCTGCATCTACTTCAACAACCTTTCTCAGAGGTGTTCCTACCAGGGACATTCTAGAAGCTGCTACCTGGAGCTCAGTTCATACTTTCACCAAACATTACCATTGACCACTTTTCTCTAAATCCAGAGCTGGCTTTGCCACTGCTGTCCTGCAGGGCCTTATAGCTGGTCCTAATTCTGTATAATTCCCTCCACCCAACCATAGCTTTGGGAATCTACCCAAATGTAATGACTGCAACAGTGAAACATGAAGAACATAGTACAGTTGTGTACATTTACCATAAATGTAGATGTTCGAGTGTGTTCACTGTTGCAGTCCTGGTTACCCTCACTCTATCCCCCTATTTTTCTCTGACTATACCTTTACTTTCTTTTACTTAGCTTAAAAGCCCTTTTGTTGTATTTGCTTTTGGTTGGAGGTATATTTTTTGTGTTTTTAATTTTATTTGCTCCCCATTTGGGGGGCACCTGACATCTGGGGCTAGAAAAACTGATGTAATGGCATCTGCTACATGTTTTATACCCCTGACGTCATGGAAGAAGGGACAGCAACCAACGCAGGACCCAAGACTTTGTTAATCAGGCTGACTGAGGGCAACTTGCCAGCAGATTACCCAAATGCAATGACTGCAACAGTGAATACACTCGAACATCTACATTTATGGTAAGTGTACACATGTACACTTACCATAAATGTAGATGTTCGAGTGTATTCACTGTTGTAATCCTGGTTTCCCTCCTTCCACCCCCCCCCCTTTTTTTTCTATTTCTCCCTTTGTTACCATTCTTCCTTGTTGATGATGTCCTTCAAGGTAGCATCTGCAGTCATAACAAATGGGTTGTCCTGTCGTCAGGCAGCCCTTCGGTCGGCCGGATTCCAAAGTCTGGGTCCGGCTTCGGCTGATGTCGCACTCCACCCGACGTCATCTCTGCTGGTCTTCGGGTATAAAGGCATCAGCCAACGCCATTTTCCTTAGTCTTTCTTGCCGTGGCGGAAGCAGAAGCTGTTCGCAAGTGCCGGTCGGTCAGATCCAGAGATTACTACTACCGAATACTACTTGAAGACTTCTAAAAGCTAAGTACCCGTTGGGGACTCTTTCTTGCCTCAGCCGATGTCAGAAAAAAGTCAATAACTGTTTAACTTGTGGGAAACAAATACCTCATAAAGATTTCCACTCTTACTGTCTGCCTTGCTTAGGCCCAGACCATGACGTAGCAGCCTGTTCGCCTGTGCTTCCTTCAACCGAACGCTTAGGCGTCAGTCGGAGTTTGCTGAACAGTTTTTCGCTCAGATTTTGCGTACATTATGCCGTCGGATCCTCCGACTACCCAAATTGTTAAAAACGCAAAGAAAAGACCGACACTCGCGGTCCGGTTTCGCCGAAACCACGGTTAAGCAAGCGCGAGTGTCTCGGTTTCGGCGAAACCGAGAATACCGGTCAATCTTTAGCGAATCCATGACTACTACTGAGGCTCCTGCTACCTTAGTTGAATCGGCCTCAGAAATTTTGCCTACTACTGTGGTTCCTAGTGATTTATCAGACACCATCCCTTTGGATGTTTCTACCCCAGCACGTGGTGCTGCTAGGCCTCCTGCAGCCATGTCTATTAAGGCCTTTGCCAGGGCTAAAGCAGCCAAAACTGTTAGATCAGTGCCTGTTAAGCCCCCCTCACACAGGCCCACTTCTAGTTCACAAATGCTTACTCTGGCAGAGGATTTAATATCCTTAATTAGGGGATCCCAATCTCACCCAGACAGGGCCTCTCAGCCACCAGAAAAGAGATCCAGAGCAGAGCCCCCCGAGCCAGTGTCCTCCGATGATTCTGCGGATGACTCAGACATTACAGACCAGCCAGAGGCTCCTTTGTCTACATATGAAGATTCAGATGCTGAAGAATCCATCCCATCTGCCTCTCCGCCAGAGGAATTTTCCTTTGGGGAAACCTTACATGCCATGAGAGAACAATTCCAATGGCAGGGACAAGACTTCTCAGATTCAAGAAAAGGCTTAGGACTTTCCTACACTTACCACAACATAGGCCCTTAGCTATTCCTCCAGTACTGCCTGTTGTGGATGATGCATTTAATGATGTTTGCACTGCTCCTGATACATTACCTCCAGCCCCTGCCAAACCAGATAGATTTTACAGGGTGCCAGACACTCATCACCACCTATACAAGGCCCCACTTGCAGATCCTGAGACTATATCCCAGGGGCCTAAGGCAGTAGCCTCGACCTCAGCAAAACCCTACTCCTTCTGAAAGGGAATCCAGGTCCTTAGAGATGGGAAAAAGGTTTACACCTCTGCTACTCTCTCAGCTAGAGCTTTAAACTGTCAGTTTCATATGATCCAATACCAAGAGTTTATGCTTGATCAGCTAACTAAGAAGCTGTCCTCTGATGATTCCTTAGATAAGAAATATGTTTTAGAAATGGTGAATAACATCCAACAGGTTAGTAACCATTCTTTAAAATGTGGCTATGATGCACTGGAGGCTTCATTTAGATCAGCCATGACTGGCACAGTGATAAGAAGGCATGCATGGTTGAAAGAACAGGTCTTGCCGGATCATGTTAAAGCAAAGCTGTTAGATGCTCCTATGGATAAGGCCAGTCTATTTGGTACACCTGCTCAACAAGTAATGAAGAAAATGGAAGAAAAGGCAAAATCTGTACAAACAGTTAAGGATTTCTTACAGGTTCAGCCCCCAAGGTTTAGCAGGAACTGGCCTGCCAAAAATTGGTCCTTTCCAGATTCCTCAAAATCTCAAAGAGGCAGGAATAGACGCTCTAGAGGCAGAAATCAATCCAGAGGAGGAGCCTACAGAGGCCGCCAGTGGCAAGGCAATAACCGAAGCACAGACACAACCACTGCCACTACAACAGGACAATCACAGTGACTTGGCTGACACGCCTACCAGGGAGCAAATAGCAGCACCTTTAGGCGGAAAGTTAGCCTTATTTTTGAAAAATTGGCACTGTATCACAAAAGACAAGTGGATTTTGCAAACCATAGACCAAGGCTACAGGTTCCACTTCCACACCTTACCAGTAAAAAGAGGAATGCCAAATCTACCTCCAAATCAAAAAACAGAAGCTCTAAAGCAGATAGCAGAATTAACAAAGATGAGAGCTGTGGAAAGAGTACCAATAACAGAACAGGGCAAAGGATTCTACTCCAGACTCTTCCTAGTACCAAGAAAAGAGAAAAGTTGGAGACCTATTCTCGACCTGTCCGTCTTAAACACATACATCACTGTCCCAAAATTCAAAATGCTGACCCTACAGCAACTTCTTCCCA
The DNA here is from genome assembly GCF_019279795.1 of Protopterus annectens. Lineage (NCBI taxonomy): Eukaryota > Metazoa > Chordata > Ceratodontiformes > Protopteridae > Protopterus > Protopterus annectens. The sequence goes on from NC_056729.1 coordinate 951,863,578, forward strand.
TGCTGGGCAAGGAGTGTTGGCTGGTAACTCTAGATCTCAAGGAGGCATACCTGCACGTCCCCATACGACCAAATTGCAGAAGATACCTCAGATTTCTTGCAGGATCAGAGCATTATCAATTCTCAGCATTGCCCTTTGGCTTATCTACTGCGCCCAGAGTATTCACAAAATGCCTGGCATCAGTAATCGCTCACTGCAGGCTACAGGGAATACAAATTTATCCATACCTGGACGACTGCCTGTTACAAGCGGACAACAAAAGCAAGCTGACAACAGATCTACAAAGAGTCATTTGCTTACTACAAGCCCTGGGATACACAGTCAATTTACAAAAGTCAAGACTGATACCATCCCAAACAAGAACATTCTTGGGTGACTATTTGGACACAGTAAAACAAATGGCATTCCTAACTGCAGAAAAACAAAACAACTCCCTCTTTACTTCTTGGCATTAACAAAGCAGAACAAACTAACAGCAAGAAAAATACTGCAGGCCTTGGGCTTCATGGCATCATGCATAATCTTGGTCCCACATGCCAGACTACATATGAGAAAGCTACAGTGGTACCTAAAGAATTTATGGTCTCAACACAGGCACAGCTTAGAAACCGAAATCCCACTAATCCCATGCCTGAAACAGGAGTTCCTATGGTGGGCTCAAGCATGCCAGTCAAACCCAGGCTTACCCTTCCACAACTTTCAAGCAAGCCAAACCATCACAACGGACGCCTCAGACCTAGGCTGGGGGGCGCACATGTTGGACAAATGCATACAAGGATTGTGGATTCAAGACCAGCTGCACCTGCACATAAACCAAAAAGAAATGCTGGCAGTAAAACTAGCAATACTGAAATTCAGACCATTCCTCAAAGAAGGCAATTTAGTGATAAGGACAGACAACACCACAGTCATGTGGTACATCAACAAACAAGGAGGCACTCATTCATACCCCCTATGCAGAATGACTATGGACCTCTGGAATATGGCTCTGAGCTACAGCATCCAGTTACAGGCAATGTTTGTGCCGGGAAAAGAAAACACCCTAGCAGACATGTTAAGCAGAACCACCTCGGATGCTCACGAATGGATGCTACACCCGGACATCTTCAGGGCCATCACAAAGAAATGGGGAATGCCACAAATCGCATCCCCACTCAATCACCAGCTCAAAAAATTCTGCACAAGGACATGCCACCCACTTGCATGGAAGGTGGACTCTCTATCCTTCAGTTGGAAAGGCCTGATAGCATATGCATTTCCACCTCTTCCTTTGATGCACAAGGTACTACTGAAAATCAAAGAGGAACGTCCAAGGATAATCCTGATAGCTCCGAATTGGCCAAGACAACACTGGTACCCATTGCTGAGGAGCATGTCTTGGGGGAGAATGTGGTCAATACCCCTGATGCCTTTGATGTTAACTCAGAACAACTACAACATCATGCATCCGAACCTAAAAACATTGCAACTGTCTGCCTGGAACATCACATAGCAGCAACTAACCCAGACCTATCCCAAAGGGTTAAAGACATTATCCTTGAAGCTCGCAGACCTTCAACAAGAAGGAACTATGCAGGAAAATGGAAAAGGTTTGTCATTTGGAGTACTGAAAGAGGAAAAGATGTGTCGAACATAGATATTGCTAACATCCTGGAGTACTTGGCAGAGCTTCTACATACAGGCCTGTCTTATTCCTCAATCAAGATACATGCATCAGCTATTTCAGCAGAATACAGCTTCGATCCACCTGTCTTTTCGCATCCTCTACTCAGACAGTTCCTCAGAGGGATCAAGAATGTAAAACCTCCTAGGAAACCACCATTACCAGCATGGGACTTGAACTTTGTGCTAGAAAAATTGACACTCCCTCCATTTGAACCAGCAGCAACAGCAGAACTTCAACACCTATCATGGAAAACTGCTTTCCTACTGGCAATTACTTCAGCAAGGAGGGTTTCGGAACTACAGGCCTTAATGGCAGTACAACCCTTCCTAATCTTCCATCAAGATAGGGTCTCTATGAGAACTAATCCTACATTTATGCCTAAGGTGGTATCCAGAGTTTGACCCCTGATTCTTTGCCTCCTGGTCATAGAAAACCTGACAGATGTTACAGGGTTCCTGATTCACACAAGTTCCTTTTTAAAAATCCTATTGCGGATCCAGAGATTATTTCACAGGGACCCAAGGGCATTAAGGCTTCTACTGCTAAAAATCCTACCCCTCCTGATAGAGACTCCAGGGCGCTGGATAGATGGGGTAAAAAGTTTACACTTCGACAACCTTGGCCATTAGGGCTTTAAACTACTAGTTTCATATGTTAAAGTATCAGCAACATGTTATTGGATTGCTTAAACAGAAAATGTTGATTCCTGACTGTGCGGAAAATAAAAAATTACAGAATGTTCTTCGTGTTTCACTGTTGCAGTGATTAGATTTGGGTAGTCTGCTGGCAGGTTGCCCTCAGTCAGCCTGAATTCCAAAGTCTTGGGTCCTGCGTCGGTTGCTGTCTTCTCTTCCATGACGTCAGGGGTATAAAACATGCAGTTGATGCCATAGTCTTTATTGCCGCGTGGTGCCCGAAGCAGAAGCATTTCGCAAGTGCCGGTCGGCTGATTACTGAAATATTCGAGTTTGAGTCTTCACTAAAGCTAAGTACCCCGTTGGGGAAGATTTTTTCTTGCTCCATACCGATGTCAAAAAAAGTTAATAATTGTATTACTTGTGGGAAGCAAATACCTCATAAGGATTTCCATTTATACTGTATTCCTTGCCTAGGCCCTGATCATAACGTGCCTGGCTGTCGGTTTTGTGCTAGATTTAACCAACGCACTATTAAGCGTCGGTATATTTTTGCCTCAACATATTTTGGAAACAGATTTAACTACCCAGAAATGTCATCGGATAGCAATCAGACTACCGGAGTACATAAAAAACGCAAAGAAAAGGACAGAGAAAGACCATCGAGATCCAGAACCGACGACAAAGCTTCTCCTAAGCCAGTCGCCAGTTCACCGGTACTCAGTGAGGCACTTTCGCAGCCCCTGATACCCGCTACTTTTGAGTCGCAGGTCCCTACCGATTCCCATGTGGTGTCTGGCATGCCGCAAGATACTCAAAGTATTCGACCGACGAATCTATCTCCCTTGGATAGGTCCGGAGCCGCTGAGTAGCCACCGGCTTCTGAGGGTATATTCAGGCCTCAACATTTGTACATCAAACTGACGACAACTGCAAAACCAAAGACAAAAGCAACTTCTAAAACTAAAAAACTGACACACGAGCCACGTGCACAGGCCTCTATGCCTAAAAAACAGATGATCAAAATGGCCGAAGACCTTATTAACTTGATCAGGGGTAACCATTCCCCCCCCAGATAAGAGGCCTAGGCAAGACACTGATTATGAATCTTCAGATCAGGTTTCTGTTTCTTCTGATTCCTCTTCTGATCAGGAATTATCTGTACCTCGCTATGAGGATTCAGATGCAGAGGAGTCCATACCATCTGCATCACCTCCTGTGGATTATTCATTTGGAGAAACCTTGCATACTTTAAGGGAGCATTTTCACTGGTAAAGTCAAGATTTCTCAATCAAAAAAAGAGGCTCAGGGATTTCCTTCTCCCTCAGCACAGGCCTTTAGCCATTCCCCCTGTTTTAGACATTGTGGATGATGTGTTTTCGGAGTCAAGCTTGACCTCTGACTCCTGGCCTCCGGCTCCCAGCAAGCCTGACAGATATTACAGGGTCCCTGACTCACATAAATTTTTGTTTAGAAACCCTGCTGCTGATCCTGAAACTATTTCACAGGGTCCAAAGGGAGTTAAAGCCTCAGCAAAAAATCCTACCCCCTCTGACAGAGATTCAAGGGCACTGGATAGATGGGGAAAAAAGGTTTGTACATCTGCAACCTTGGCAATTGGCGCCTTAAACTGTCAATTTCATATGCTGAAGTATCAACAACATGTTATGGGGTTGCTGAAACAGAAAATTATGTTGATTTCTGAATGTGCCGAAAATAAAGAATTGCAGGAATTATTGCATGCTGCTAAACAGGTTGGAAAACATACTTTGCAATGTGGTTTTCATTCCTTAGAGGCCTCCTGCAGGGCAGCAGTTACTGGATCTGTGATTAGGAGGCATGCCTGGTTAAAGGAACAAAATGTGTCTGATCATGTTAAAGCTAAATTGCTAGATGCACCTTTACAGCATGATACTCTGTTTGGTATTAAGGCAATAGAGGTTTTAAAGAAAATGGAAGACAAAGCTAAGTCTATGCAAACTGTAAAAGACTTCTTACAAGTGCAGCCACCAAGATTCGGTAGACACTGGCCTACAAAAATTTGGTTCTTTCCTGTGTCAGACAGAGCTCAAAGGGGCAAATCCAGACGCCCTAAGGGGTCCAGATACCAGGCACAAGATTCATACAGGTCAAAGCAATGGGGCGCTTCTACCTCCAAAACTGGAGGAGATAAAGCGCAAACCTACAGAAAACAGTCCCAGTGACTTCCCACTGCCTGCACCAAGCACACTTATATTTTGGCAGCACCCTTAGGGGGAAAATTAGCACTTTTTGCTCAAAATTGGCAGTTAATAACCCAGGACAAGTGGGTGCTAAACATAGTATCACAGGGATACAGGTTCCATTTCCATACTCTGCCAATGGCAAACGGTTGGCCAGATCTGCCAAAAAATCAATGGGCAGTGGCACAGAAACAGGTTACGTCCCTCATGGATATGGGGTCCATTCAGCCAGTACCAGAACAGGAAAAAGGACAAGAATTTTACTCAAGACTGTTCTTGGTACCCAGAAAGGACGAGGCCTGGTGGCCAATACTGGATTTATCGATTTTGAACACATACCTGGACATTCCAAAATTCAAAATGCTGACTTTGCAGCAGCTTCTGCCCATGCTGGGCAAGAATGCTTGGCTGGTGACATTAGACCTAAAAGAGGCATACCTGCATATCCCAATAAGACAGTCGTGCAGAAGATACCTCAGATTCAAGGCTGGCTTAATGCATTACCAATTCTCTTTCGCAGCTCCTGATACCCGCTACTTCTGATTCACAGGCCTCTACTGAGACCCATTCGGAGTCCGGTATGTCACGAGATGCTTCAACTATGGAACTCGTGGATGTCTCTTCCTTGGATGGGTCTGGGGCCACTGTGCAGGCATTGGCTTCTGAGGGTGTATTCAGGCCTACGGACTTGCATATTAAACCAATGCCTCCTTATTCATTTAGGCCTAAATCTCGAACCATGCCTAAAAAAAATGACACCCCGTCCGCATGCTCAGGCCTCTATGCCTAAAAAACAAATAAGAACGGCTGAAGATCTTATAACTCTAAGCAGGGGAAGCCAGCCTCCCCCTTCTGAGAGACCGAGGACTGAAGTTGTTTATGAATCTTCTGACCAGGATTCTGATTTTTCTGATGATCTGGATTTGCCCTTATCTACTTATGAGGATTCTGATGCAGAGGACTCTATTCCCTCTGCTGCCCCTCCAGAGGCTTTTTCTTTTGGTGAAACCTTACATACTCTAAGGGAGTATTTCCACTGGGAAAGTCAGGATTTTTCTGATTCAAAAAAGAGGCTTAGGGATTTCTTACTCCTGACTCAGCATAGGCCTTTAGCTATTCCTCCTGTACTAGACATTGTTGCTGATGCTTTTTTCGGAATCTAGTTTGACCCCTGATTCTTTGCCTCCTGCTCACAGAAAACCTGACAGATGTTACAGGGTTCCTGATTCACACAAGTTCCTTTTTAAAAATCCTATTGCGGATCCAGAGACTATTTCACAGGGACCCAAGGGCATTAAGGCTTCTACTGCTAAAAATCCTACCCCTTCTGATAAAGACTCCGGGGCGCTGGATAGATGGGGTAAAAAGTTTACACTTCGACAACCTTGGCCATTAGGGTTTTAAACTACTAGTTTCATATGTTAAAGTATCAGCAACATGTTATTGGATTGCTTAAACAGAAAATGTTGATTCCTGACTGTGCGGAAAATAAAAAATTACAGAATGTTCTTCGTGTTTCACTGTTGCTGTCATTAGAATTTGGGTAATCTGCTGGCAGGTTGCCCTCAGTCAGCCTGAATTCCAAAGTCTTGGGTCCTGCGTCGGTTGCTGTCTTCTCTTCCATGACGTCAGGGGTATAAAACATGCAGCCGATGCCATTTTCTTCAGTCTTTCTTGCCGCGTGGTGCCCGAAGCAGAAGCATTTCGCAAGTGCCGGTCGGCTGATTACTGAAATAGTCGAGTTTGAGTCTTCACTAAAGTTAAGTACCCCGTTGGGGAAGATTTTTTCTTGCTCCATACCGATGTCAAAAAAAGTTAATAATTGTATTACTTGTGGGAAGCAAATACCTCATAAGGATTTCCATTTATACTGTATTCCTTGCCTAGGCCCTGATCACAACGTGCCTGGCTGTCGGTTTTGTGCTAGATTTAACCAACGCACTATTAAGCGTCTGTATATTTTTGCCTCAAAATATTTTGGAAATAGATTTAACTACCCAGAAATGTCGTCTGATAGCAATCCGACTACCGGAGTACATAAAAAACGCAAAGAAAAGGACAGAGAAAGACAATCGAGATCCAGAACCGACGACAAAGCTTCTCCTAAGCCAGTCGCCGGTTCACCAGTACTCAGTGAGGCACTTTCGCAGCCCCTGATACCCGCTATTGAGTCGCAGGTCCCTACCGATTCCCATGTGGTGTCTGGCATGCCGCGAGATACTCAAAGTATTCGACCGACGGATCTATCTCTCTCGGATAGGTCTGGAGCCGCTGAGTAGCCACCGGCTTCTGAGGGTGTATTCAGGCCTCAACATTTGTACATCAAACTGACGACAACTGCAAAACCAAAGACAAAAGCAACTTCTAAAACTAAAAAACTGACACACGAGCCACGTGCACAGGCCTCTGTGCCTAAAAAACAGATGATCAAAATGGCCGAAGACCTTATTAACTTGATCAGGGGTAACCATTCCCCCCCAGATAAGACGCCTAGGCAAGACACTGATTATGAATCTTCAGATCAGGTTTCTGTTTCTTCTGATTCCTCTTCTGATCAGGAATTATCTGTACCTCCCTATGAGGATTCAGATGCAGAGGAGTCCATACCATCTGCATCACCTCCTGTGGATTATTCATTTGGAGAAACCTTGCATACTTTAAGGGAGCATTTTCACTGGGAAAGTCAAGATTTATCAGAATCAAAAAAGAGGCTCAGGGATTTCCTCCTCCTCCCTCAGCACAGGCCTTGAGCCATTCCCCCTGTTTTAGACATTGTGGATGATGTGTTTTCGGAATCCAGCTTGACCCCTGACTCCTGGCCTCCGGCTCCCAGCAAGTCTGACAGATATTACAGGGTCCCTGACTCGCATAACTTTTTGTTTAGAAACCCTGCTGCTGATCCTGAAACTATTTCACAGGGTCCAAAGGGAGTTAAAGCCTCAACAGCAAAAAATCCTACCCCCTCTGACAGAGATTCAAGGGCACTGGATAGGTGGGGAAAAGAGGTTTGTACATCTGCAACCTTGGCAATTAGGGCCTTAAACTGTCAATTTCATGTGCTGAAGTATCAACAACATGATGTCCTTCATGGATGCATCTGCAGTCATAACAACTGGGTTGTCCTGTCGTCAGGCAGCCCTTCAGTCGGCCGGATTCCAAAGTCCGGGTCCGGCTTCGGCTGATGTCGCACTTCACCCGACGTCATCTCTGTTGGTCTTCGGGTATAAAAGCATCAGCCGACGCCATTTTCCCCAGTCTTTCTTGCCGCGTGGCGCCCGAAGCAGAAGCTGTTCGCAAGTGCCGGTCGTTCGGATCCAGAGATTACTTCTACCGAATACTACTTCGAAGACTTCTAAAGCTAAGTACCCCGTTGGGGACTCTTTCTTGCCTCAGCCGATGTCAGAAAAAGTTAATAATTGTTTAACCTGTGGGAAACAAATACCTCATAAAGATTTCCACTCTTACTGTCTGCCTTGTTTAGGCCCAGCCCACGACGTAGCAGCCTGTTCGGCCTGTGCTTCTTTCAACCGACGAACGCTTAGGCGTCGTTCGGAGTTTGCAGAACAGTTTTTCGGTTCTGATTTTGCGTACATTATGCCGTCGGATCCTCCGACTACCCAATCCACCAAAAAACGCAAAGATAAAGACCGACACTCGCGGTCCGCGGTTTCGGCCGAAACCATGGTTAAGCAAACCGCGAGTGTCTCGGTTTCGGCCGAAACCGAGAAAACTGATCAAAGTACAGCTGAACCTATCTCTACAACTGAGGCCCCTGCTACCACTCTTGAATCGGCCTCAGAAATTTTATCCACTACGGTGGTTGCCACTGACTTATCAGACACCATTCCCTTGGATGTCTCTACCCCAGCACGTGGTGCTGCTAGGCCTCCAGCAGCCATGTCCATTAAGGCCTTCGCCAGGGCTAAAGCAGCCAAGACTACTAAAACAGTGCCTGTTAAACCCCCCACAACCAGGCCCTCTTCTAGTTCACAAATGCTTACTTTGGCAGAAGATTTAATTTCATTAATTAGAGGATCTCAATCTCACCCAGGCAGGGCCTCTCAGCCCCCTGAGAAGAGACCTAGGGCAGAGCCCCCTGAGCCAGTGTCCTCTGATGATTCTGCTGATGAATCAGACATAACTGACCAGCCAGAGGCTCCTTTCTCCAATTTTGAAGATTCTGATGCTGAAGAATCCATTCCAGCTGCTTCCCCACCAGAAGAATTCTCCTTTGGGGAAACCTTACATGCCATGCGAGAGCAGTTCCAATGGCAGCAACAGGATTTTTCAGACTCCAGAAAAGACTTAGGACCTTTCTGCACCTCCCACAGCACAGGCCCTTAGCTATACCTCCTGTTCTCTCTGTGGTGGATGATGCTTTCAATGATGTCTGCTCCGCTCCAGACTCTTTACCCCAGCCCCTGCCAAACCAGACAGATTTTACAGGGTGCCAGATACTCATCACCACCTTTACAAGGCCCCACTTGCAGACCCCGAAACTATATCCCAGGGTCCCAAGGCAGTAGCAGCGACCATAGCTAAAAACCCTATTCCTTCTGAAGGGGAAGCAAGGTCATTAGACAGATGGGGTAAAAAGGTCTACACTTCAGCTACTCTCTCAGCTAGAGCTTTAAACTGTCAGTTTCACATGATACAATACCAAGAGTTTATGCTTGATCAGTTAACTAAAAAACTAACCACTGATGAATCTCTTGATAAGAAACATGTATTAGAAATGGTAAATAACATACAACAGGTTAGCAACCATTCCTTAAAATGTGGCTATGATGCACTGGAGGCTTCATTTAGATCAGCCATGACTGGCACAGTAATAAGAAGGCATGCATGGCTAAAGGATCATGTTAAAGCTAAGTTGCTAGATGCTCCTATGGATAAGACAAGTTTGTTTGGTACACCTGCCCAGCAGGTTATGAAGAAAATGGAAGAAAAGGCAAAATCTGTTCAAACTGTTAAAGATTTCTTGCAGGTTCAACCACCAAGGTTTAGCAGGAACTGGCCTGCCAAAAATTGGTCCTTTCCTGACCACAAAATTTCAAAGGGGCAGGAATAGACGTTCCAGAGGCAGAAACCAATCCAGAGGAGGTGCCTACAGAGGACGACAGTGGCAAGGTAACAACAGAGGCACAGACACAACCACTGCCACTACATCAGCACAACCACAGTGACTTAACCCTAAATCCGCCTACCAGGGAACAAATAGCAGCTCCTCTAGGCGGAAAGTTAACCTTATTCTCAAAGAACTGGCACTACATAACAAAAGACAAGTGGATTTTACAAACCATAGATCAAGGTTACCGGTTTCACTTCCACACTTTACCAGTCAAAAGAGGAATGCCAAAATCTACCTCCAAATCAAAAAACAGAGGCTCTACAACAGATAATGGAGTTAGCAAACATGAGAGCTGTGGAAAGAGTGCCGACAGCAGAGCAAGGAAAGGGTTCTACTCCAGACTATTCCTAGTTCCAAGAAAGGAAAAAAAAAAAAAAAAAAGTTGGAGACCAATTCTCGACCTGTCCACCTTAAATACATACATCATTGTCCCAAAATTCAAAATGCTGACCCTACAGCAACTTCTTCCCATGCTGGGCAAGGAGTCTTGGCTGGTAACTCTAGATCTCAAGGAGGCATACCTGCACGTCCCCATTCGACCAATCTGCAGAAGATACCTCAGATTTCTTGCAGGATCAGAGCACTATCAATTCTCAGCATTGCCCTTTGGCTTATCTACTGCGCCCAGAGTATTCACAAAATGCCTGGCATCAGTAATCGCCCATTGCAGACTACAGGGAATTCAAATTTACCCATACCTGGACGACTGCCTGCTACAAGGGGACAACAAAAGCAAGCTGACAACAGATTTACAAAGGGTCATTTACTTGCTACAAGCACTGGGATACACAGTCAATTTACAAAAGTCAAGGCTGATACCATCCCAAACAAGGACATTCTTGGCGCGGAATTGGACACAGTAAAACAAATGGCATTCCTGACTACAGAAAAACAAAGAGCTCCCTCTTTACTTCTTGGCACTAACAAAACTGAACAAGTTAACAGCAAGAAAAGTACTGCAGGCCTTGGGCTTCATGGCATCATGCATAATCTTGGTCCCATTTGCCAGACTACATATGAGAAAACTACAGTGGTACCTAAAGAATTTATGGTCCCAACACAGACACAGCCTAGAAACAGAAATCCCACTAATTCCATGCTTAAAACAGGAGTTCCTATGGTGGGCTCAGGCATGCCAGTCAAACCCAGGCCTTCCCTTTCGCAGATGTCAAGCAAGCCAGACCATCACAACAGACGCTTCAGACCTAGGATGGGGGGCCCACATGCTGGACAAATGCGTGCAAGGATTGTGGACACAGGATCAACTTCACCTGCACATCAACCTAAAAGAAATGCTGGCAGTAAAACTGGCAATCCAAAAGTTCAAACCATTTCTCAAAGAGGGCCAGTTGATAAGGACAGACAACACCACAGTCATGTGGTACATCAACAAACAGGGAGGCACTCATTCATACCCCCTATGCAGAATGACTTTGGAGCTGTGGACCCTGGCACTCAGCTACAACATCCAGTTACAGGCAATATTTGTACCGGGAAAGAAAATACTCTAGCAGACATATTAAGCAGAACCACATCGGATGCCCACGAATGGAAGCTGCACCCGGACATCTTCAAGACCATCTCAAAGAAATGGGGAATGCCTCAGATAGACCTATTTGCATCACCTCTCAATCACCAGCTCAAAAAATTCTGCACAAGGACTTTCCACCCACTAGCATGGAAAGTGGATTCGCTCTCCTTCAGCTGGAAAGGCCTAACAGCATATGCATTCCCACCTCTTCCTTTGATACACAAAGTACTACTAAAAATCAAGGAAGAACGTCCAAGGATAATCCTGATAGCTCCAAACTGGCCAAGACAACACTGGTACCCACTGTGGAGGAGCATGTCTCGGAACAATATGTGGCCAATACCCCTGATGCCTTTGATGTTAACTCAGAACAACTACAGCATCATACATCCAAACCTAAAAACGTTGCAACTGACTGCATGGAACATCACATAGCAGCAGCTAATCCAGAACTTTCCCAAAGAGTTAAAGACATTATTCTTGAAGCACGCAGACCTTCAACAAGAAGGAACTATGCTGGACAATGGAAAAGGTTTGTCATCTATAGTACGGAAAGAGGAAAAGATGTGTCAAACATAGATATGCCTAACATTCTGGAGTATCTGGCCGAACTTCTTCATTCAGGCCTGTCCTACTCCTCCATCAAGATACATGCATCAGCTATTTCAGCAGAATACAGCTTTGATCCACCTGTTTTTTCGCACCCTTTGCTCAGGCAGTTCCTCAGAGGAATCAAGAATGTAAAACCTCCAAGGAAACCACCATTACCAGCTTGGGACTTAAACTTTGTGCTAGAAAAGTTGACACTATCACCCTTTGAACCAGCAGCAACAGCAGACCTACAACACCTGTCATGGAAAACTGCTTTCCTACTGGCAATTACTTCAGCAAGGAGGGTTTCAGAACTACAGGCCTTAATGGCAGTGCAACCCTTCCTAATCTTCCACCAAGATAGAGTGTCCATGAGGACTAATCCTACATTTATGCCTAAGGTGGTATCCAGAGTGTCTTTAAACCAGGCAATCCACCTACCTACCTTCTTTCCCAACCCACAAAACAGAGGGGAAAGAATTCTGCATACCTTGGATGTACATAGACAGCTACGCTACTACTTGGACAGAACAAAAAATAGCAGAAAGACTGACCAACTTTTTGTAGCCTATGCAACAGGAAGGGAAGGAAAAGCTATTTCCAAACAGACAATCTCCAAATGGATAGGAAATTGCATACGATTCTGTTACTCCTTCCATGGAAAACCAATTCCACAGAACATAAGACCTCATTCTACAAGGGCAACAGCCACTACCACAGCCTTCTTACGAGGAGTGGCAACCAAAGACATTATTGAGGCGGCTACTTGGACCTCAGTGCATACATTTGCCAAGCATTATAATTTGCCTCTATATTCCAGATCCCGAGCAGGGTTTGCCACTGCTGTACTGCAAGGGATCCTAAACACACCATAATCTACTTTTATCCTCCTCCCTAGTTGGCTATGGTATTCTACCCAGTTGTTATGACTGCAGATGCATCCATGAAGGACATAGTACAGTTTTGTACCTACCATAAATGTAGATGTCCGAACTGGATAGCATCTGCAGTCAGGATTACCTCCCTCCTTCCCCTCTGTGGTACTCCTAGGGTGTTTACCCTCCTAATAGCTAGCTGGTGGGGGAGTCTTTATGGTGTATTTGTTTGTATATATGTACATACATGCTTATTTTGTGTTTACATCTATCTTTTTGGAAACATTGGCATCTATCCAAATTTTAGCCTTCAAGAGGGCTACTGGCATCTGGGGCAAGAAACACTGAGGAAAATGGCGTCGGCTGATGCTTTTATACCCGAAGACCAACAGAGATGACGTCGGGTGAAGTGCGACATCAGCCGAAGCCGGACCCGGACTTTGGAATCCGGCCGACTGAAGGGCTGCCTGACGACAGGACAACCCAGTTGTTATGACTGCAGATGCTATCCAGTTCGGACATCTACATTTATGGTAGGTACAAAACTGTACTTTATGGGATTGCTGAAACAGAAAATGATGTTGATTTCTGAATGTGCTGAAAATAAAGAATTGCAGGAATTATTGCATGCTGCTGAACAGGTTGGAAAGCATACTTTGCATTGTGGTTTTCATTCCTTAGAGGCCTCCTGCAGGGCAGCAGTTACTGGATCTGTGATTAGGAGGCATGCCTGGTTAAAGGAACAAAATGTGTCTGATCATGTTAAAGCTAAATTGCTAGATGCACCTTTACACCATGATACTCTGTTTGGTATTAAGGCAAAAGAGGTTTTAAAGAAAATAGAAGACAAAGCTAAGTCTTTGCAAACTGTAAAAGACTTCTTACAAGTGCAGCCACCAAGATTCAGTAGACACTGGCCTACAAAAAATTGGTCCTTTCCTGTGTCAGACAGAGCTCAAAGGGGCAAATCCAGACGCCCTAAGGGGTCCAGATACCAGGCACAAGATTCATACAGGTCAAAGCAATGGGGCGCTTCTACTTCCAAAACTGGAGGAGATAAAGCGCAAACCTACAGAAAACAGTCCCAATGACTTCCCACTGCCTGCACCAAGCACACTTATATTTTGGCAGCACCCTTAGGGGGAAAATTAGCACTGTTTGCTCAAAATTGGCAGTTAATAACCCAGGACAAGTGGGTGCTAAACATAGTATCACAGGGATACAGGTTCCATTTACATACTCTGCCAATGGCAAACGGTTGGCCAGATCTGCAAAAAAATCAATGGGCAGAGGCACAGAAACAGGTTACGTCCCTCATGGATATGGGGTCCATTCAGCCAGTAACAGAACAGGAAAAAGGACAAGATTTTTACTCAAGACTGTTCTTGGTACCCAGAAAGGACAAGGCCTGGCGGCCAATACTGGATTTATCGATTTTGAACACATACCTGGACATTCCAAAATTCAAAATGCTGCCTTTGCAGCAGCTTCTGCCCATGCTGGGCAAGAATGCTTGGCTGGTGACATTAGACCTAAAAGAGGCATACCTGCATGTCCCAATAAGACAGTCGTGCAGAAGATACCTCAGATTCAAGGCTGGCTTAATGCATTACCAATTCTCTGCACTGCCCTTTGGCTTATCTACCGCTCCCAGGGTCTTAAAAAAGTGCCTGGTACCAGTAATTGCATTTTGCAGACAAAGAAGTATTCAAATGTATCCTTACTTGGACAACTGTCTCATTCAAGCAGGGAACAAGGACATTCTTCTTCAACACCTGGCGTTTGTGAAAAGGCTTCTAACATGCCTAGGGTACACAATAATCGAAAAGAAATCACAACTGGTACCCTCTCAAAAGATAACATTCGTGGGTGCAAGCTTGAATACAACTGCCCAGATGGCTTACCTCGCACCAGACAAGCAAAGGCAACTGACTACTTACTTCAAACTGATGGCAACAAAAACCCAGTTATCTGCAAGACAAATTCTGCAGGTTTTGGGCTACATGGCATCCTGCATCCTACTGATTACATATGCAGGACGGCATATGAGGAAACTTCAGTGGTACCTAAAAAGTTTATGGAGTCAACATTCTCACAGTCTGGAAACAATGATTCCTCTCATTCCTTGCCTGCAACAGGCGTTTCTATGGTGGGCAAAGACATGTCACCAAAACATGGGACGGCCATTCACTCTACCCCCTGCCAGCCAAACCATTACAACAGACGCATCAGATTATGCCTGGGGGGCCCACATGGCAGGAAGATGCATTCAGGCTATATGGTCACCAAAGTAAATGCATCTACATATCAACCAGAAAGAGATGCTAGCTGTTCAAAATGCCCTAACAGCCTTCAAGGACTTACTTCATCCAGGAAAACTACTGATAAAGACGTACAACACTACAGTCATGTGGTATATAAACAAGCAAGGGGGACACACTCATACCCCCTATGCAGATTAGCCATGGCACTGTGGGACACAGCTTTGACCTACCAAATACATCTTCAAGCTCAATTCCTGCTAGGAAAACAAAACACACTGGCAGACTATTTAAGCAGAAACTTTATGGATCCTCACGAGTGGAAATTAAATCCACAAGTCTTCAGCATGATAAAAGAGAAATGGGGGAGCCCAGACATAGATCTGTTTGCCTCTCCTCAAAATTATCAATTAAAAAAAATTCTGCAGACAAGCATGGAAAGTGGACGCCCTATCCTTCAGTTGGAAAAACCTATCAGTTTACGCCTTTCCGCCTCTGCCTCATCTCCCCAAGGTCCTACTAAAAGTCAGACAATAGAAACCAAAGATGATACTAATTGTCCCGGACTGGCCTCGCCAATACTGGTACCCAATCCTAAGGAATGTGTCTCAATACCCAGCTTGGACTTTACCTCAAAGACCACATCTACTGTCCCAGCAAAACAATCAGATCCTGCACAATCAACTACAGACTCTGAACCTGGCAGCATGGCTGATCATGTAGTCATATAAACAACTCCTCTCAGTAAAGCTGTGATGGATGTCATTTTGGAAGTCAGAAGACCTTGTACTTGAAAATCTTATGCTGACAAATGGAAGAGATTCTGTGCTTGGAATCCAGCACAAGGAACTGATAAGCAGAACCAAATATTCCTTAGATATTGCAATACTTAACTGAGATGCTTGACAAAGGCCTATCTTTCTCATCAATTAAAATCCCATGCCTCTGCCATTTCGGCTCATTACAATACAGAGCCACCAATCTTTTCTCATCCTTTACTAAACAGTATCTTAGAGGAGCCAAAAATTTAAGGCCTCCTAGAAGATCACCACTGCTTGCATGGGACCTCAAGTATGTGTTGGAAAAGCTCACCCTGCCCCCATTTGAACCAGCTGCTACCGCTGATATAAAGTTCTTATCATGGAAAACAGCTGTGCTACTAGCAATTACTTCAGCAAGAAGAGTTTCAGAGCTACAGGCCCTCATGGCTGTAGAACCTTTTGTTATATTTTACCCAGACAGGGTATCTCTGAGGACAAATCCTACTTTTATGCCTAAGGTGGTTTCCAGTGTGGTTCTTAACCAAACAATTCATCTGCCAACCTTTTATCCAAATCCGCAGAACAAGGGGGAGAGAATTCTGCATTCCTTGGACGTACACAGACAGCTAAGATTCTACTTAAGCAGGACTAAAGCTCTAAGAAAAACTGAGCAATTACTAGTGACATATGCTGCAGGATCCGAAGGCAAGGCTGTATCAAATCAGACATTTTCAAAGTGGACAAGCCACTCCATCCGATGTTCGTGTTATACTGCTGCAGTCATCACACTTGGGTTATCCTGTCGTCAGGCGGTCCCGCAGTCGGCCGAATCCCAAAGTCCTGGTCCAGCGTCAGTTGTCGTCACTTCTTCCCTGACGTCCATGCGACAGGGGTATAAAAGAGGCAGCCGCGCAGCGCCCGAAGCAGAAGCAGTTCGCAAGTGCCGGTCGGCCAGCTCCTGAGATTTTCAAATCGAATTTCAGCCCGAAGTCTTTAAAGCTAAGTACCCCGTTGGGGAAACTTTTCTTGCCTCAGACCAATGTCAGACAAAGTTAGTAATTGCATTTGTTGTGGGAAGCAAATACCTCATAAGGATTTTCATTCTTATTGTATTCCTTGCCTAGGCCCAGACCACGACGTCTCTGGTTGTCCGTTTTGTGCTAGGTTCAACAAATGTACAATTAAGCGTCGGGCAGAATTCGCCCAACATTATTTTGGCAGAAAATTTAACTATAGCATGCCGTCGGAGCAACCGACATCAGCAATGTTTAAAAAACGCAAGGACAAGGACAGGCAGCCAAGACCAAGACCAGATACCGAGGCCTCAGCAAGTCCTGACGCCGGTTCTCCAGTTTTCAGCGAGGCGCCTATGCAGCCCCTGACTACCGCTGATTCAGAACTTCTGACGGCCTCCCAGACCGAATCAGCTGAGCCTCAGGAGCCGGTTACATCTCACCCCTCGGACGCCAGCCCTGACGGTGATCAGGAAATTTTGGATAGGCCTTCGGTTTCTGAAGGTGTCTTCAAACCGACAACTATCTCTACTAAGTCTTATGCTAAACTTAAAGCTCCCTTGAAAGTTAAGAAACCGGGTCTACACCCCCCCCCACACACCCCTATGCCTAAAAAACAGATGCTTAAGATGGCTGAGGATTTAATTACCCTTATCAGGGG